>NC_083869.1:52982500-53087500 GCF_032452875.1 Bos javanicus | reverse complement strand
TAGGCACTAGATAAAATATTTACTGCAACAGAAATACCAAGAGGAAAGTCTAGTATATTATTTTCCTAGAAATGGTTTGATTTTTGAAAATAGTATATTTTTCTGTGGCTTAGAACACCTAAATGTTCTGTACCAAACACAGAGATTTAGTTTTGTTACAAGATAGCATATACTCAATATTAAAGAAAATTTGTAAAGCACATTTAAAATGGAAGACAGTGATTTATATTCCTGTTATTCAAAGATAACTTATCATGGCTAATATTTTGGTATATCTTTCCTACAGTCTTTTTAATTAGCTGTTTTGGGAAAGCTATAATTATTTGGTATCTAAGCAATTGTACAAACTTCAAGTTGTCTCTTAACAGATTACAGAAATAATAAATATTTGTTGATGCTAACTTGAACAGAAAAGTAAAAAGAAAAAAATTAAAATTACTCTGAATTTCACCATCATATTCTGTAGACCTGTTTATTCTGCATTTGTCCCCAGCCTATTTAATTTTTAAATACATACAAAATAGGAAAATTTGGATATAATATTTATCATTGATTGATTGTTCAGTCTTTATCACTTTGATTGTTCCCCTGATTTAGTTGTTTCTATACAATTATTGTAGATATAAAGGATGTTCTCTAAAGATTCTCAGCAATAGGAGTAAACATTCTATGAAACTCTGCTTTTCGAGAAGGGAAAACTCAAGTAATTCTCAACTGCAATGTTCTAATAATTGTGTTTGCTAACAAATGCCAGAACTGAATAGCATCAGTCACTGTTTTAAATGGGCACTAGAGATTTCACCTGAACTGTGAAGGGTGGACCACAATAAAACCATTTCCTGATACTGAGAATAAAATGAAAGCCAAAGGGAAATAATTCAATGGGGCGTTTTGAGTTTGGGGTCCAAGTAAGTTTAAAAAGATATGTAGTTTCATTTATAGTATCTCTATTTTTGAGTTCCAAATTTTGACTCATCACTCAATAGGCTTACATAAGCTTTCAAATAAACTTTTCAAGAAAGTAGTGCTATTATAAATCTTTGCATAGATGTCTTTCTGTTATCGTAATGTGAAAAAGATGACTGAAGAGTGCACACAGTTTGAGGACCACAGCTTTTCCCTCTGAACAACAGGTACTGCTTTGTTTCGCTTCAGAATTTAGTCAGATACGTCTTAGGAAAGCCTGTATGGCTACTAACGTAGTTTTATTTGGGCTCTAATAATTGTAGGATAGTGCTTGATCATCATTACAAAGTTTTGCCAGAATATATTAAAATAATATATTTACTCAGTGATATATTCTTAAAACCAAGCTGTCATTTTTAACACTGAGATTGTTTCTTTCATTCACATTTTCCTTAACTTTATCTTTGACTATTGTGTATTTTTCAAATACACTCTTCCCCAAGTACATATATAAGTTGTAGTTGTTGTTGTTCAGTTGTTCGGTCGTGTCCAGCTCTTTTCAACCCCATGGACTGCAGCCCGCCAGGCTTCCCTGTCCTTCACCATCTCCCAGAATTTGCTCAAACTCATGTCCATTGAGTTGATGATGCCATCCAATCATCTCATCCTCTGTCACCCCCTTCTCGTCCTGCCTTCAGTCTTTCCCAGCATCAGGGTCTTTTCCATTGAGTCAATTTTCACATCAAGTGGCCTAATTATTGGAACTTCAGCTTCAGCATCAGTCCTTCCAATGAATACTCAGGGTTGATTTCCTTTAGGATTGACTGATTTAATCTCCTTGCGGTTCAAGGGACTCTCAAGAGTCTTTTCCAGCACCACAGTTCAAAATCACCAATTCCACAAAAATAAATTGTAGATAATCTCTCAATTCGGACTTCCAACATTCCTTCTCCTTCCTATCATATTTTGTTTCCATGTTCTGGACACTTCTCTTGTCATCCATATCACTGACCTAATTTTTCTGCAATGACAATTTCGCCTTTAATGTAAACTTTCATTTTGTCTGCATTTTTAGTTTTCTCACTGTCTTTCCTCACCGTCTATCTCCTTATCATCTCATCTGAGCATCCTTTCATCTTACCCAGTTGTCTCCTAATGGCCTGCTGATCCTTTTCATTAGACTCCTTGATGTTCAACATTCTACTAAAGATGCTAAATAGTTGCCTAATTGTCTCATGGTCATTGTGAAAGTTCTGCATTTCTGAGCACTGGTCTTATCTAAAAAGAGCTTTTCATAGGTCATACTTTTGTTGTGTTTGCATGTCTGGGTGCTAAGTCACTTGAGTTGTGTCCAACTCTTTGCAACCCTATGGACCACAGTCCACCAGACTCCTCTATCCATGGGGATTCTCCAGGCAAGAATAATGGAATGGGTTGCTATGCCCTCCTCCAGGGGATCTTCCGGACCCAGGGATCAAACCCTCATCTCCTGCGTCTCCTGTATCCGCAGGTAGTTTCTTTTCCCATAGTGCCACCTGGGAAGCCCTTTGTTATATTTATTCATTTCAAAAGGTGGAAGCATATCCAGCATTCTGTGTATAATACAGGTTGCTTTTTATGCTCTACTTTAGCTCTACTCTAATCTTTGCCCTGGAACATCATCCAGATGACAAATTGATAAACACAGCTCTTATATTAATTCTTTTCTAGCATATTTATTGTCTTATGACCCTACTATCCTGGTGATTTTTCTCCCACCACATTGCTTAGCTCATTGACATTCTAAAAGATTAAAGACATACAATATTAGAATTCTAAGAACGTGTTCCAAATAGAATTTTGCCAGTCTCCACTGATTCTATGTTTTACATACGGGACTACAATTCCTACGGTGATATGTGCCATTATCTGCCTTCCACTCTCAGTTGTTGTTATCACCATCATCATCATCATTCTGCCTTCCGCTCTCAATCTCCCTCGTTATTTTGTGGAAATTGCTGTCTCTATATTATTGCAGACAAAAGAGAAATCTCCATACATAGTTAGAAGGGGAGAATTCAGGTGAGGAAGGAAATCCTTCACAGTATTCATCTGTATGCATGGAAAGGGGTGCTGCCTAGTCCTTTGGGCTGAGTCTTTGATTCTGAAATCAGATGGCTGAAGAGAGGAAGAGAAGGCTGTTTCTATCCGCTTTAAGATAGGCACAGTCTCTGGTTCAGTAGTTCAGTAGTGCAAGTGGTCTCACCACTGGCATTTTCCAATTAAATTCCATCTGTCTTAAAGGAAATTACTCTTTAACTTTTTGTCACCTTATTGCCGGTCAGTCCCTGTTATTTTAAGCATTTTAGTCTTTTTTTTCTGTGTCATCAAGCATATTTAGTGGCAGGTTCCAAGAGGTGGTTAGGTGTTGCCACCCAGATGCCATTTTTAAAGCAAAAGTCAAGATTTGCATCAAGAACCTCACATCGAAAGTTTGCATTCAAATTCTCCCTTGGAGCGTGACCTCAGTCTATGACTTCTTCACATTTGCCTCTTTACCTGGAAATGGTAACAGACCTGAAAGGAGGAAATTTATTTTTAGTCTTGCCATTTGCAAGGCCCTTTGAGCTTCTAAGAAGATGTTTAGAGTCACAAAATGTAAATCAATCGTTTATCATAAAGATAGATTTCAAAATATTATTTTTCCATTTGGGGGATTTTTTTCATTGTGTAAACCACACCTTGGTTCTTTGTAAAAGGAATTTTGGACTTTACACTATAGGGAAAGAAGTTTCTATTGGCTTGAATTGAGGGTAAGGAGGTGTGTAAATGGCCTCAAGTTATACATTTTTTGCAGAGGAAATATCCTCCAGATGCTCAAGTCAGCCTTTTCTTGGCAGACAACTAAGAACCATACCGAAACTGAGTCTAAAATCTTTAACAAAAGATTTCCACAATCACTTACCTTTGGAACGGACATTAATTAAAAGAAACAATCATATCCCCTGTGATCAGAGTTTAACTACTATGAATCAGAGTTCACCACACAATTAACACTTCAAACTGATTAGCAAATGGAAATCATAGCAAGAAATTTTGAGGTTAAAATAGTGAATGGACATATCCTCTCACCCAGCTCACTGTCCCTTATCTTTTAGAGGAAAAAAAAAAAAAAAAGCACTTCAGTCATAACGAACTGGGCAGATTTTGTTTTCCGTGAGGTGTTTGCCATTACATATTGCACATAATGTATGGCACTGTTAGGAGGAAAAAATTGGAGTCAAAGTGGCTGGAAAGTTAGGTCTGCTCTGTAGCACTGTGAGATTGTTGACATCTGCCGAGGTTGGAGCGCTCAGTAAGCAGGAAATGGGGTGTCACTCTGAGTGGTAGTTTACCATTATCCTGGCATCCTAATGAAGTGTCTGCAGTGCACAGAGCTTCTGGATGGCATCTTAACGCACGGCTAAGCAAAAGCACTTCTCTCCCTGTCACTGTCATCCATCTGCCTGCACCCTACTGTAGCCAATGGGATGGAACCATGCTACAATGTGCTAGAAGCCATTTAGAGTTGCACATTGCATAATCAGTCCCATCAAATATGTAAAAAATGGCTATTATTGGTTATTTTCTTCAAACTCTGGCACCTGGAGTTTGATACATTAAGGTTAAACTTTTCCAAGTGCTGTTTATGATATTAATTCTACATTCCCCCCACTATCTAAATGGGAATGAGTTGCATCTTCATTGTCTTAAGTCCTGTTAATGGACTGAAAGAGTTGTATGAATATTCATTAAAAACTTCACTGTACATCACACTTGGTGAATCCATCAATTTACCATAGAGTGGAATGGTCATTTTCTTTTAGATAACCATTTTTAAGAAAAGGACAAAAAATAAGATCAACTCAAATCACAGATTGGTTGTTTTCATCTTTGAGCACATCATTTAGTTTGCTGTGATAGTTTGAGGTCTTTGGATAAATTTCTTTAAAGACACAGTACATTTTACCAAATACATTTGCAGTTTAAGCTAGTATTGTCAATGCCAGATGATTAAATTTGGTGCTTTAACATCACCTCTGACAAAACTGGCATGCAGTGGAGAAAAGGATATCTGTTATTAGGTGGATAAGTAGAGTAAGACATGTGTGTTGTCCTCCCAAAACTTCTAGATGGATCATGTGTGATCCTCTGGACATGGTTGCAAAGCAGCTGGGATGTGTGGCAAGAACTGATGTGGTAAGATGGCCGCAAAGGTGAGAAGGTGCTTTCTGCAAGAGGGGCAATAAGAATCTGCTAAATTGGAGGTGGGGTAGTGGGTTGGGGTTAGATAAACAAGAGGGCATAACATAATTCGGTTGCATCAGGACTTTTTTCACAGACATTAAAAACTATGGTAAACATAACAGCAGGGAGGCTTGTACTGCAGCACAGTGGGAAGCTTAGCGCGTCTGCCTGCACTCTGCCTGGCTCAACCACTGCTAGGAGTCTCCGAATTTCATTAGCACTCAACAATTCACCCAGTTCCCCAGAAAAGGAGAAAACCCAGGCAGCAAAGCCCCTCACTAATTATGGTAAATGCTCCCAGGTTACAGTTTTGGGGGGACAATGATGGCAGAATGATGTTAAGCTAGAACAAAAGAGTCATTCTGAAATTAAAAAAAAATAAAAGGGATTGTTTGATTTAAATCAGTGCAGTCTTTCAACGGGTAAGACAGTGTTTTAGAATATTAGACTGCCTCTTTACTATGAAATTTTAGATGACCTAACCGAAGTGTGTGCAGCTCTTCTTGAGCAGTGAAAGTACAGGTTGGTTTCACAAATGATATCCTCCACTCTACCCCCTGCTCCCAAATTTATGGAAGTTCGTCTCACAAATCTCTGAAATAGAAATTGTATCCTTTGGAAGAAATTTGTAATAATACAGAAATTAGTATGGAATCAAATGTAACAAGATAGGCAAACTACTATAGATTACTACAAAATACTGCATGTCAAATTCAAGTTGTTATCTCCCTCTCAAAGAATGGAGTTATCTGAAGAAAATATTAGTTTTTTCAAAGGGAGAGTGGTCTGCTATTGATGCCCATAAACATTTTAAACGGTACAGTTTTTTTAATGGAATGATAGGTGTTTATTTTTGCTAAATCCAGACTTGGCAATCTGGTTTCTTCATTCGTATCCCCCCAGCTGCTGTCAGCATTACAGCACATCAGCTTTCCTTCATGTACGGATATTTCTCCAGAACTCATTTGCAAGAGTCGAAGCAATATTAAACACCACATCCAAACCTCTTTTAAACACACAAAGAGATGGGAAAACACTTCAGAACTAGACCATTGAGAAAATCCTCCTTTCAAATTTACTGTTTGCTTCGCATGCTAGTGTAAAATATCCCACAAAGTCCCGTTTGTGATCCATTTGAAACAATCTTGATTTGCTTAAATTGTCACATTCTTCTTGCACATTTCTTCCTAAATGCAAAAATGGCAAAGAATTCTCCTCCCTCTTCATTATAAAAGTGCAGAATTTCTGGTTTGTTTATTCCTAATGGAACACTTGAGAAAGAAGGAAATATATAAATATCTCCTTCAGAAGATTAGTTGTCTCAATCTTTTTAAAAGAGAGTATTTGTTCATTTCTTCCCCATTGTAAACAATTGGGCTTTTCATTGTAATTTTCCATTGTCAAATAATGCATTTCACTTTACTGTCTTGGTCCCATGGTTCCAAAACATTGTCCTTTCTAATATCCTTATTTCTTCTATATTTACATTTTGATGTATGTCATTTAGGACATAGATAGTTGTTTAAAAAGCTCCTTTTTAAACAAATTTGTTGGAGGAACCTGCTGCTTCGTTGCAACTTACTGGAACAGAACTTGAAAAAACTCACAGTCTAACAAAGTAAACTATATTTTACTTCTTATGAGAACACATTCCCAAGCAAAGTATTTCAGGCAAAAAATGGTGTACATGTTTGGAGTATTTCAAACCAGGCATCGGAAATTTTGTCTAATCTACTGGTAAATATTCTATTGACAAGGTCAAGAACAGAGAAAACTCTGGCCCCCAAGACAGAAGAGAGAATAAGCAAAAACAGAAATGTGGACAGTTTATCAGCTTCGATTTCTAAAGTTCTATGCAGTCTCTATAGAATGTGGATGAAAATCCCCTAACTATTCAGAAAGTATGTCCATGTTTGCCTGCCACATATGTGATTCTTCAAAAATTATATCAAGGATGTTAATGAAAAATATGGCTAATAATTTCAGGAAACTATAAAGAGAAAGAAGAGAGACAGGGAGAGGAAAGCAAGCTGTGGCAAAAAACCTGGGCTCAGCAGCTTTCTGAGGGGAATGGTGAAATGTGACTATGTGATTTATAATGAGAAAAGGTATCTACAACATACAATTTTCTACCTAGCTGCAAATAATAATTCATAGTGATGTCCCTTCCAGATAAAAGACCTTTGCTATGTAGGACCCATGTGGTAAAATGATCATGATAAATGTCAGACCAGTGCAGGTAACGGCTTTACAAACCATTAAGATTAGCTGGCTCTTTTTGCCGATGATAACAGTAACCATGCTGTGACTCTATGTGGTAATAATATCTCAGTCCTGATAAATACCAGAGCCAGGCAGAGGTGTTTATCATTCCCAGTTCAGAAATGCTGACTAAAGTTACCACATGTTGCCTGTTTTTCTTCTTTTAGAATAGCCTTACAATTAACAAAAAAGAAAGTTGAATCATGAAATTATTTTATTCCCCGTTTCTTAAAGGATTCTAACATTTGTCCCCTGTTCTCAACATCACTGTGTGGCCAACACAAATGAACTGGCTGGAGAAACAGTTGAGCATACTAACCATTATCTCCTCTTGAGAGGTCTTTTGTTCAAAATGAATAGTTATGGATAAAGTTGAATATGCTTCTTAAAAAAAGTGGAGAGGAGAAAATATTCCTTCCTTCACATTTTTCTTGTGTAACAGATCCTAGTTGTTTTCAGGTGGGACTTTTTAAATCCCCAGTAAATTTAATTTGTCTACCAACAAAAAGAGGTAGACACATATTAAAAACTTTAAATCTAGAAAAGTATTTGTAGAATTGCCACCCTCATGAAAATGTACAAAGATAATGGTAATAGAAATAGCAACTTGAGTATTTGAAAAGAATTACTGGTTTATGATTAGAAAGATGTTAAATGACTCAAAACGATAAGCCTTTTTTTTTTTTTTAAGAAAAAAACTTGTAAAACCAGATATGTAAGGATAAATATAGTTTACAGAAAATTCTCACAGGAGAACTAAATAAACTACTGAGCTTTATTTTCTCAACACACACTATCGCCTGAGGATGAATTAGGATCATTTGTAAGTTACAGAAATGTACTTGGCCACTATGACACTTCCAAAATTACTTGGAAAACAAGAAATTTTAGGGAGGATAATACGATCATGCTTTTCCTGTGAAGACTGCCGCCATTACCTTACTCTTTGATTCAGACAAAGGGCATTTCTGCAAAACTGAAGAAATTTGTTTTCAGAGACAGTTTCAGTTTGGTGAATTTTAGAAAATGTTATCATCCTAAGATTGACTGCACCAAAGCAACTCACTCCAATATTCTTGCCTGGAGAATCCCACGGACAGAGGAGCCTGGTGGGTTACAATCCACGGGGTCACAAAGAGTCAGACATGACGGAAGCAACTTAGCACATACACACGCACATCAACTTGTGAATTAGAACCAAGCTCTCTTTGATAATGAACTGCTTTCTAAGTATTCACAAAGCCAATACATACTATGGGCTGTTCCTGTTTAGGAAACAGCACTAAAGAGTAACATTTATGGCTTCATATGATTTGGAAAATAACCTTGAACTATGAGCAATCAGGGCAGATAGAGAGGATGATTCAAAAGAAAGATGTTAATGGGAAGGGTACTTACATTCAGTAGTACTTACAATATGTGCATTTATGTACATTGAAACAAAATTCTACGTACAATTGTATGATATATGTATATAGATTGTGTGTGTGTGTGTATGTGCGTCTGTGTTTAAGTAGGAACTAGAAACATTAAGAGTTCAAGCAACTTGCCCCAACTGTACTATAGAGCACTATTTCTAACTTAATTTTTTCAGACTCCTTCATGATATACCACTTCTCTTAATTTATAGCAGGAGTTTAAAGCATCTGTCTATTTTTATCCATTTGTAAGTCTTGAATTTTCTCCCTTTCCACCTAGTGTTTCTCCCTGAAGTAAATGTTAGTTATTTAAAGAAATTTATCAAGTGATTGTTTGCATGACTTGGATGATCCTTTAACACCCAACTCAAATTTTATAATTAAAAAGCATGTCCTCAAAGATTTGCATCTGGTTGTAGGGTACACTAAAAAAATAAATAAATAAATAAATAAAACGTTCTCTGAAGATAAACATCCCTCCTACAAGCTAGGACAGTCTGTAACTAAATTCTGAAATGGTGATGATACAAAGAATAGAAAGTGGATAGAAATTAAACTGCTCTCTTCCAAATATAGCCTTGACATATAAGCGACAGCCGATTTTTTCATACAGGATGCTCTATACATTTCAGCATAACTTTCAGAAGCAGAACAGCTGTGATGTATATTGACCTCCTCAAACAAAGGGGTACAGTTATCCTTTTAGAATTACAGATAAATAGAATGAATAGTACTACTACCATGTTGTTTACTGGGAGAATCTGGTCTTTTATTCCCCTGGGTGAACCTACATATCAAAGCAGAGTTAATTTTGATATATGATTTAACTTGTGACTATAAATAAGTTAAGAATAATAAATGCATAGATGATAAGGCCGGAAAAGTGTCTGGGGGTCATCGGGTCTGGGGTTTTGCACTGCACAGAACTCTTTCCATCATTGTATAACTTTATCTTATCTCTGCAAAAAAGGCATTTGGCTGTAAATGTCCTTGTTTTAGTAGCAACATTTCATGCAGATAAATGCAAATGTAACCATCATAAACCATATTTTTTAAAATGTGCCCTCAAAACCATGAATCACGGAAAAACTATAAAGCCACATCCTTATCATAACATTAAAGGCTATCACATCATGTAGGAGCTGTTACTTCTTTAAGTAGCCTGGAGTTGTTTTTGAAGAAGCTCATTTACAACAGAGTTTGGTATAATTTGAAAATATGGGGCCAGGTGGGTGAGGAATAGGCCTTAGTGAAAAAAAACAGTTTACTATTTTAGTATATATGTGTATCCCATACATATTTTCCATAGGCATTTTTTGCAATTGGGTAACAAAAATGAAGTCCTCCAGAAAAGTTTTGTATGCAGTATGGGTTCACAGCTCAGACTGGAGAGGCTATTGGAATCTGAGTGGGAACTAAAAGGTAAGTATTAAAGTAGATGGGCTTCCCTGGTGGCTCAGCTGATAAAGAATCTGCCTGCAACGTGGGAGACCTGGGTTTGATCCCTGGATTGAAAAGTTCCACCGGAGAAGGGTATAGCTACCCACTGTAGTACTGTGGCCTGGAGAATCCATGAACTGTATAGTCCATGGGATCACAAAGAGTCGGAAACGACTGAGCAACTTTCACTCAAAGTAGATACAAAAGTAAATCAGAAGGGCACAAAGGTAAGAGCAAATGTGAGTGGAAAAGGCCCCAATCATGGAGTGTCTTCCTCCTGGCAAGAGTTCGTATAAGTCTCTTAGCATACCATTTACCTAAGAGGTTCTCTAATTCTCTGTGTAGCAAAGGTTCATTTTCTCCCTTTTAGTCATGATGTAAAAGAGTCAGAGATATCTGAAAGTCTTCTCAAAACTCTCAATACTTTACAATAATGAGAAACCATATGCTGAAGGAGAAATATTAATAGAAAATGCTGTCTTTCAGATGCTCACTGAATCAATTGAAGACAGTTGACGCATCTTTAGTAAGCTGTGTCTGAATCTTAGCTCATTAACCACTCCTGTATTATGTATGCTGATTCCAGCTCCTAATATGACACATCAATAAACCAGATCTGAAAAGGTGTCATTTCGATTTTAATGTATCCAATTGTATTTTTAGAAGTTCCTTCACTTAGAAGTGTTTGTGTTATTTCTGATTTTACAAGCTATGGAAGAGTGGGTTCCGTATTGATTTGAAGGGGAAGCTACTGCTTTCCTATAACCTTTTCAAACCTTCTTTCTGATTATGTTGTAAGAACAATAAATGGCTCCTCCTTGATAATATTTCAGCCCTCTCTAATCTATTGTCCAGTACCCGCTCCATGACTTAAGTGTAACTTAACCACAGATATTTATGTACCACCGTTCATTTCAGTTCCTCAATTATAAGTGAAAGCAGAGAAAGAGAAAAATATTTCTATTAAGTAGTCTTCATGTAGGATGTTTCTTACCAGCATATATGGAACAACCATGTACTTTTACAAAAATTCTTACATGGAACTAAGCTGCTCATCAACAAGATCACCAGCCTCTCAAATTATGTAGTGTGCTGTGAAATGTCAGGCAACCATAGCAAGTGTCTTGTCACCAGTTGGCATCAACTCAGTTCAAGTATTAGGAACTACATTTCGAATGCTCACTATAACCAGGTAGTATGCCCGGGACTGAAAATAAAAGGTGAGCCATATTTAGCATAGACCTCAAAAAAAAGAGGGGGGGAAGGGAGTGATGAATATTTATACAGTACCTACATTTTGCTGGTCACTGTTAGGTACACTACATACCTTGTTTAATCCATAAGTCTGGCCTCTTTGACATTTTTCAAAGAAAATAAAAAACTTATCCAAGACCACACACACCACTTATCCAAGACTGCTAAAACACTGTTGTGGAATTCAAACCAAGGTCTGTCTGTCCCAATCTGTGTTCAGGTCTTTCCTTTGTTTACTAATTCTTTTTTTTTTTTTTTTTAATTCAATTAACCCACTGCTTCTGCTGCCAAGCCATTTCAGTCATGTCTGACTCTGCTACCCCATGGACTGTAGCCCACCAGGGTCTTCTGTCCATGGACTCTCCAGGCAAGAATACTGCCCTCCTCTAGAGGATCTTCCCCACCCAGGGATCAAATCCACATCTATTATGTCTCCTGCATTGGCAGGAAGGTTCTTTACCACCTAGAAAGCTCATTTTCTAGTGCCATCTAGAAACTCCATTTAACCCACTATATGCCAGTATAAGAGTTGCCTCAGTTTATGGGAAAATTTTCAGTTTAATGGGACAAATCTACAGGTATTCATGTCATGAAAATACCATATGAAGTGTTATATATCAATAAATAGAATGTCCTAAGCGCAATGGAACATAGAAGAGGGACTCTGCCTAGGGAGGTTCATAATTCTTTTATCCGGTTGGTTAAAAAGACAAAGTAAAGCTTTAATTCCTGCCCAGATACCATGGCAGTGACCTTGCAATTATTTCCAATTAAGCAACCCCAACCTTTCTTAAACCTGCTCTGCCTGGGTCATACACTCCCTAAAACTGAGGTTTGCTGGATGTGGCCATTTAGACCACTCTCTACTTACTGTCTGTCAAGCTTAGATCATGGCTGCTACTTCTATAGACCTCAATGTTAATGGATCCTTTTTTTTTTTTTTTTTTTTTTTGAGACTCTGACATTAAACTAATCATTACCATGGCCAGAGTCTTCAATAAAATTAGAAAGGTCACCTCTCTTCCTTTCCCCTCCTCTCCTTCCCTCATCTTTCCCAATTTCATCTGTATTACTTGAATCAGAAGATCCTTGGGTAAATTAAACTACTAGCATCATCCCATTTTATGCAGAATGTACTCATCTCAAAAATATATAAATGTATGTGTGTTGTGTTGTTTAATGGCTAAGTCGTGTCTGATTCTTTTGCGACCCCATGGACTGTAGCCTGCCAGGCTCCTCTGTCCATGGGATTTCCCAGACAAGAATACTGGAGTGGGTTGCCATTTCTTTCTCCAGGGGATTTCCCTACCCAGGGATTGAATCCATATCTCTTGCATTGGCAGAGCGGTTCTTTATCACTGAGCCACCAGGGAAGCAATGTATGTTTATGTATAGGATCATTGGTGTGTGTGGAATTAGCTTCAGATGCCTAGACACAAAGTCTCCAAGTATCCCTAAGTGCTCTGTCCTGAACATACTGTACCAATTTGCTCTCATCTTTATTGACTTGTTTTACTTCTGAGTTTCTCATATCCCATAGGCTCCAACTGGTCCTCTGAAGCATCACATTGTCCTGCCATCATTAAGCTACAAGGGGGCTTTCTAGCCTTTTGGCAGGAAGATTAGATCTGCTGTTGCTATGATGTTGCAACTACCTTTTCTCTTTTTCTCTCCCTTTCTCTACCTTTTCTCTTTTTCTCTCCCTTTCTCTACCTTTTCTCTTTGTCTCTTTCATTTGCAGTTGTCCAATCCATAGTATGTTGGAACTCTTCTAAGAATAACTGCAATTTTGAAAGCTCTGAGTGTGGGAGGCATTATTTATAGGCCTTTGTGGTTTTTAGAGGAAGAAGAACAACTTCTAAGCAGAGTTCTCCTAATAAGACTACCCCCACCCTATTTTCAGTTCAGTTCAGCTCAGTTGCTCAATGTGTCTGACTCTTTGTGACCCCATGAACCGCAGCATGCCAGGCCTCTGTGTCCATCACCAACTCCCGGAGTCCAACCAAAGCCATGTCCACTGAGTCAGTGATGCTATCCAACCATCTCATCCTCTGTCATCCCCTTCTCCTCCTGCCCTCAATCTTTCCCAGCATCAGGGTCTTTTCAAATGAATCAGTTCTTTGCATCAGGTGGCCAAAGTATTGGAGTTTCAGCTTCAACATCAGTCCTTCCAATGAACACCCAGGACTGATCTCTTTCAGGATGGACTGGTTGGATCTCCTTGCAGTCCAAGGGACTCTCAAGAGTCTTCTCCAACACCACAGTTCAAAAGCATCAATTCTTCGGTGCTCAGCTTTCTTTACAGTCCAAATCTCACATCCATACATGACTACTGGAAAAACCATAGCCTTGACTAGACGAACCTTTGTTGGCAAAGTAATGTCTCTGCTTTTTAATATGCTATCTAAGTTGGTCATAACTTTCTTTCCAAGGAGTAAGCATCTTTTAATTTCATGGCCGCAATCACCATCTGCAGTGATTTGGAGCCCAGAAAAATAAAGTCTGACACTGTTTCCACTGTTTCCCCATCTATTTACCATGAAGTGATGGGACCGGATGCCATGATCTTCGTTTTCTGAATGTTGAGTTTTAAGCCAACTTTTTCACTCTCCACTTTCACTTTCATCAAGAGGCTTTTGAGTTCCTCTTCACTTTCTGCCATAAGGGTGGTGTCATCTGCATATCTGAGGTGATTGATATTTTTCCTGGCAATCCTGATTCCAGCTTGTGCTTCCTCCAGCCCAGTGTTTCTCATGATGTACTCTGCATGTAAATTAAATCAGCAGGGTGACAATACACAGCTTTGACCTACTCCTTTTCCTACTTGGAACCAGTCTGTTGTTCCATGTCCAGTTCTAACTGTTGCTTCCTGACCTGCATACAAATTTCTCAAGAGGCAGTTCAGGTGGTCTGGTATTCCTATCTCTTTCAGAATTTTCCACAGTTTATTGTGATCCACACAGTCAAAGGCTTTGGCATAGTCAATAAAGCAGAAATAGATGTTTTTCTGGAATTCTCTTGCTTTTTCCATGATCCAGAGGATGTTGGCAATTTGATCTCTGGTTCCTCTGCCTTTTCTAAAACCAGCTTGAACATCTGGAAGTTCACAGTTCACGTATTGCTGAAGCCTGGCTTGGAGAATTTTGAGCATTACTTTACTAGCGTGTGAGATGAGTACAATTGTGTGGTAGTTTGAGCATTCTTTGGCATTGTCTTTCTTTGGGATTGGAATGAAAACTGACCTTTTCCAGTCCTGTGGCCACTGCTGAGTTTTCCAAATTTGCTGGCATATTGAGTGAACACTTTCACAGCATCATCTTTCAGGATTTGAAATAGCTCTATTTTAGCCAAATACTATCTTCTGCAGGATATTTTCCTGTAATTCCTTAGAAAAAAGTTTCCTTTGCAATAGTGTATTAAGAAAAAAAAACACTGTCAGTTTCTACACTCGTTCTTCAGGACTGTCCTGATAGCTCCACAGATTGAAGGAATCTGTTTATACTGTGTGTTCCACTCTCCATGGGCTCAGTTCTCAAGATCATCTCATAGTACAACTATAAGCCATCTACTTTCTAAACAGAAAGGCCAAAAGGCTACAAAGATAAGTTATCCCCCTGTACACAGTCTCTCCAGAAGTCCCACATAACACTCTGACTACAGTCTCATTGGCCAGACTGTGTCAGCTGGTCACTCTGGCTGCCAAGGAAGTGAGGAAATGATCTCTTTTAGCTGCGTATGGCCATCTCCTCAACAATGGGATGGTCTAGCTAAGGAGGAAGAGAATGGATACTGGGTGGTGTGTGCCTCACCTATTATTCTCTTATCTCTGATCTTTTCTAGCAGTGGCCTCTTTAGAATCATCAGGAGCTCTGTGCTAGAAGTTAGAAGTAAAGTACAGAAAAGAAAGGTATCTGAGTCAATTATATAAAGAGCTTAAATTCAAGAAATTATTATAATTCTGAGCCTTTATTAAAACTATGGTAAGATAAATTCTCTAGTATACTAAGTAACTCAGTTCTTACTGTGCCATCCATGCCCAGAAAGGCAAAAAGAAACAAAATGAAAGAAAACACCCTACGTGATATGTAGTTTGGAATAACTTCCTATTTTTTTTAATGTATGTGACTAAGCATTATGCTTTCAAATTTATTTGCTTTTTTTTTTTGTTTTACAGCAAAAATGAAATGTATTAGGGAGAAAAGATAGCATAGAACTAATAAAAAAGAAATCTTTAGTCCTCCACAAAATTAAGCAAAAAAATAGAATACTGGTAATTGAATCAGAATGTATGTCCTTGTGTGTTTGTTTTCTAATGCTGCTATGACAAATTATCACAAACTCTGGCTCCAAACCATAAGAATTTATTATCTTACGTTCCTGAAGACAAGAAGTCTGAAGTCTATTTTGTAGGGCAAAAATCAAGGTGCTGGCAGGCCTGTGTTCCTTCTGGAGGCTCTTTCCTCAGCTTTTCTGGGGTTTAGAGGCTATCTTTACTCCTCGACCCATGGAGTATCACATAGCCATAGCTCCTTTTGCTTTCATTGACATATCCCCTTCTCTCTCTGACTCTGATCCTCCTGCTTCCCTCCTGGCCACCACTGTGATTACATTGGGGCATCCAGATAATCCAGAATAATCCCCCCCATCTCAGAATCCCAAATTTAATTGGGATTAAATCCCTAATACATGGAAGGTAATGTATTCACAGGTTCCAGAGATTAGGCCATGGACATCTTTGGGAGGCCATTATTCACTCCGCCACAACTTAGAAAATAGTAAAGCACTTATGAAAACTGATTCAATGCTTGATCTTAATAAGAAGATCATGTCAGAGCCACACTGTTGGTGCTTTCATTTTCCCTTGATCTTATTCACAGTCAAAATAAAGAAACTTCATGATGCTGATTTTCAGTATATTTATTCCCTTTGGCTGCTAATCAGAGCTTTACGTTTTACATTTGCTAGGATTTAGTCCAAAATTCTTCTCAGAAAATTCCCTCATGCACCTGAGTAATCGTATTCTTTTCTGTTTTTTGTTTTGTTTTGTTTTCAGAAAAGCAAGACAATAACACAAGAATCGAAGCTATAAAGTCTCTTGTACAAAAACTCCCTCCACCAAATCGTGACACCATGAAGGTTCTCTTTGGACACCTAACTAAGTAAGTTGTAAAAGTTTCTGGTTGTGTTGTCATATTCTCATTTCCTAAATGACCAATATTTAATTTCAAGTCTCTAGTACAAGAGTTTCTGAATGCATCCATCTCAAATTTCCCCCTCTAGCTGATCTAAGTCTTCCTTCAGAAGCTGGGAAATGTACTTGAGGTAGGAAGGGAGACCTACAAAAGGAACTTTCAAAATAATCTCTTTTCCCTGACTTTTAAACAAGTACATGTTTGCTGACTGATTGCCACAACTGTAGCCAGAGCCCTGGAATGGGCTGGGTTTACTTTGTTATTTTAGTATGATGGCAGGAGCCTGGAATGATTTAGACATGAGTTCAAAACCTAGAGCCATCATGTACCAAGAGTGATGACCGCATATAAGTGACTTAAACTCTCTGATAACCAGTTCCTTCATCTATAAGACATTGATGCCAATAGACAATGTGACACCTATGTAAACTGCAGAAAGTGAAGAGGAACTAAAAAGCCTCTTGATGAAAGTGAAAGTGAAGAGTGAAAAAGTTGGGTTAAAACTCAACATTCAGAAAACAAAGATCATGGCATCCAGTCACATCACTTCATGGTAAATAGATGGGGAAACAGTGGAAACAGTGTCAGACTTTATTTTTCTGGGCTCCAAAATCACTGCAGATGGTGACTGCAGCCATGAAATTAAAAGACGCTTACTCTTTGGAAGGAAAGTTATGACCAACCTAGACAGCATACTCAAAAGCAGAGACATTACTTTGCCAACAAAGGTTCGTCTAGTCAAGGCTATGGTTTTTCCTGTGGTCATGTATGGATGTGAGAGTTGGACTGTGAAGAAGGCTGAGCGCCGAAGAATTGATGCTTTTGAACTGTGGTGTTGGAGAAGACTCTTGAGAGTCCCTTGGACTCCAAGCCCATCCAACCAGTCCATCCTGAAGGAGATCAGCCCTGGGATTTCTTTGGAAAGAATGATGCTAAAGCTGAAACTCCAGTACTTTGGCCACCTCATGCGAAGAGTTGACTCTTTGGAAAAGACTCTGATGCTGGGAGGGACTGGGGGCAGGAGGATAAGGGGACAACAGAGGATGTGATGGCTGGATGGCATCACTGACTCGATGGACGTGAGTCTGAGTGAACTCCAGGAGTTGGTGATGGACAGGGAGGCCTGGCGTGCTGTGATTCATGGGGTCGCAAAGAGTCGGACACAACTGAGCGACTGATCTGATCTGATGTAAACTGCTAAGAGAAAAAAAGACAGTGAAAAGACCTAGAGGCCACACAGAGCTCGGTGTGTTTGACAAGCATAAAGCAGACCTGACTGGCTAGAGCCTCGTGGATGAGGGACATGGGGGTGGAGCTGAGGTCATAGATGTTAGACCCGTGTAAAACCACATAGGTTCTTGTGGGCCACAGTGAGAAAGTGGAATTCCATTATAAATACAGTGATGAACCATAAAGTGTGTTAAATTGAGGGATTCTATACAAGATCACCCTGGCTGACAGATGGAGAATGATTTCCAAAAGTGAAAGCAGGGAGACCTATACAGAGAAGACTGTGGTAGTTCAGGCAAAAAGTAATGGTAGTTTCACTGGAAGCCTTAAAGAAGTATTTTGATGATGGGTCAAGTCAGATTTGCTGATAGTTAGGATGCAGTGGAGAAAGGAAAGGAGAAATTAAATGTTCCTCTTGGGGTTTGGTTTGGAGCAAATGGAGAAATGGTAATGTTACCTAGATGAGTAAAACTGGGAGAAGGAAAAGGTTGAATAGGAAGAACTAACTGGAGAGCTGTGTTTTGGACACTTTAAGTTTGAAATGACCGTTCTTCATTTGTCTTGTGTTAACACCTTCTTCAGATAATGCAGAGTGCAATATAAGTGATGAGGTTTTAGCTTTCATCACATACATATAGTAATGTTGAAGCCTGATAGATCGGGCAGTTTTGTTTTGTGAGATTAAATCTCTTTAATCACCCATTCCTTGGGTTGAGTCATTCCTATGGATTATTCAATTAACCCACTACATAATTTTTAATTGTAAATATAATGCACAGAATTGCATACATGAAAAATTTAGGCAACTGTCATGCTTATAAATCAAATTTGCCTTCCAGTCACTCTTAGCCTGCTGAGCAGAAATAACTACACTTCTTGTATCTACCCTTCCAGACATGTTCCTAATCCTAAGGACATGCAAATATACCTGTGTGTGCTTATTTATTGCATTAGAGTATACATTCTACACATATTGTTCTGCAACTATTTCTGCAACTCATGGACAGCTTCCCATTTCATTAAGCAGGTATCTGATTCTTTCTAACAGTGGCATAGTATTCCATGGGATGGATAATCTATAATTTGCTTCACTGTTCACTACATTAGGGAACATATTTCAATCTAATTCATCATATTTCCTTCTTACTATTTCACTCCCACCAGTGGAAGCTGTATCAAAGTTCAGAAGATCCCTTATTTTTAGAATGCCCCTGCTTGTCACATCCATATACTGCCTTTGGTGGGAAACCCAGTATGGTTTCTTGGTGAAACGATGTTGGGCTTTGAAGAAATAGAGATCTACAGTCAAATTCTTGTTCTATACTTTATACTCCCTTTATGATCTCAAACACGTAAAATCAAATTAAATAATATCAACCATATCTTGTGGTTATGAGAATTAAATGAGATAATGCATATAAAAAGTCTGGCACAAGGTAAGCATTCCTCAAATGCTAATTCTTTTCCCTTAGGTTCCAGGCACACCATGAAAGGAATTTCAAGTTGCATGTAAATACTGGAGTGCTTATCTCAGTAATTCTAACTGGACAAAGTCATTAAGCAAATGGAAAAGTATACTCTTTAACGCTATGTAATACCTAGTCTCAGAGATCTTGAGAAATATCCATTACTCAGTCTCAAGTATGCCTTTGTTTTTCCAACTGAAAGAACAACTATAAAATGAAGAAACTGAGAATCAGCTAAATCCTACTTTGAAAACACACACATGCACACACACACACATACACACACAGTGAAGAGAGTCTATCCAATTAAAAACTTTGAAAGGATGAGAGTCATGCCACACAATCACAGTATTAGCAATTAGTGCCTGATCATGTCTTATATTTAAATTAATTCCCTAATTTTGTTAGAACTTTCGTTCAATTCAGTAGAGATGGAAATAGATGTTTTTGATGGAGATTTCAGATCGGGTTATTATATCACCTTCACAGCATCCACGTGATACAGGTTTCCATTTTAGATGGAGAGAAAGTGTTGTTTGCTTGCCGCCCACCTTTCTTGAGTTGTGTGACCATATTCCACCCTGCAATGATTTATAAACAGGGTTTAATTATGCACAAGTATGTGCACATGATTATATCTTGTTAAGCATTTCTTGCTAAGTTTTTGATAAACAGCCAATCGTGGCATGTCATCAAAGCTTGAGAAGACTAAATAAGAAGATTGTTTAACGAGAATTTAAATGTATTCATGTTTGAAAGAATCATTAGAATGTTTTCCTTAGTCTTGATGTATTTGGTAGTTCTTCAGAAAATCTACCATCAACACTTGTATGTAGTGTTTATTCCAAATTGTTGCAAATATATATATATTTTGAAGTTTGTTTAGCAAAGGTCAGGGAATGCAATGAAGTGCCAAAAATTCCACTTGACCTACGTCGTACTCTATAGCCAACAGAATAGAAGTCCATTTTTGCAAAGCTCTGAGTTAAACATTCCCTTGAAAGCAGAGCAACTCCCAACTGAGAAAGTTTAATGCACCACAGTTGAAGTAGAAGCTGGATGCAGGTGCTATTCACAAAAGCCAGAATTTTTAAAGGGTTATGATTATATTAAGCATGTGCGTGCATGCTCAGTTGCTCAGTCGTGTCCCACTCTTTGTGACCCCATGAACTGTAGCCCACCAGGCTCCTTGTCCATGGAACTTTCCAGGCAAGAATACCGGAGTGGGTTGCCATTTCCTTCTCCAGGGGATCTCCCTGACCCAGCGATGAAACCCGCATTTCTTGTGTCTCCTGCATCCCCTGCATTGGCAAGTGGATTCTTTACCACTGCATCACCTGGGAAGCTCATGTTAAGCATAAGATTACATAATAACCTCACAGGCTGAATAGTCTCATAGTCCAGAGTCCTCATTCTCAATCATACTCATGGTGAAGTATGTGCTTCTGCTGTGATAGATTGAGACCAGGAATTCAGAATACACTATCGTCTCAAAATGTCATCAGCCAGAAATCTTTATTAATAGGCACTTTCACCAATTGACATTACAGTGATAAGCACTGGAAGGTCCCGTGATACCCTCTGAATCATATAAATGGCATGTTCTATCTCTGAAAAATATGTGGCCAGTGCATGTTCCTTCGGCCTGCTTATTTGAAAAGGCAGGCAGGCAAAGTGGAGATGAAGTTAATGGGAAGGCAGACCTAGAAAGATAAGCGTTGCTTGTTGATGGGTAGTAGCTTGAGGTTGAGAGCTAGGCAGCGAGGTTCTATAAGAAATAGAGAACCACTGAGACTTCATCTGTTGGACATTTGCATGACATGCTCCGTGTTTATGAAAGAGTCCTCTAACAATAGAGTGTGGGGTGAATGAGACAGAAGAAGAAAAGAACCCAAGAAGCCACTTGGAGAGGTAGTTAGATTGGAGCGATGAATCTTGGATGGAAAACAATGGTCCAAACCCTGCGACTTCTCAAAGGAAAATTCCACTCAGTTTTTGCTTCTCTCATTTCTTCAACCCCCTTATTTAGTCAGTCATAGGGATAAGTCTCAACCTACTCCAGTACTCTTGCCTGGAAAATCCCACAGATGGAGGGACCTGGTGGTCTGCAGTCCATGGGGTCCTAGGAGTCAGATACGACTGAGCAACTTCACTTTCACTTTTCACTTTCATGCATTGGAGAAGGCAATGGCAACCCACTCCAGTGTTCTTGCCTGGAGAACCCCAGGGACGGGGAGCCTGGTGGGCTACCGTCTATGGGGTCGCACAGAGTCGTACATGACTGAAGTGACTTAGCAGCAGCAGAAGCAGGGATAAGTCTGGGGTTTCAATGCCAAGTAATTGTAAAAATAGTTCCTTCAATAGCAGTAAAATGGCAAAAGAAGACACTGTTTAGAAGGGTGCACTTTTTTCTCTATTTTGAAATACAGACAGGGAAAAAGCAAGATGAGCTTAGAGAAGAATAAGGAAATAGAGTTAACTCTGTTTTGTTGGTGTGAGTTGAAACAAGCCCTCTAGATCTGCTGGTGGGGATGTCCCACCCAGCACGGTGGGAACCCATAAATGTAATATAGCTCAAGAATGAAAGCCTTTCAGATCTTATTGCCTTTTGAGCCAATATCTTAATGCCATTACCTATCCTAAGGAATGGTAGGGGAGGCAGGTAGCTTATGCAAACGAAATTTTACTATTTACACAAGTAGAAACTTGGAAACAACCTAAGCATTCAGGGACAGGGGATAGTTATACAGAACATGGCATATCATATCAGCTTAATAAAATGTAATTCATAGCTAGTTGTTTTTTTAATTAGGGAAATCCTTGCATTAAGTCAAAGTCAGGGATACAATATTTTATATACTCAAAGAGAGTATAAGTGTAAATATGTGGGAAAGTTGTGCATTTAGAAAAGACTGTAAAGCTGCTTGCTGAGATGTTAATATTTCTTTCTTAGAGTTGTTGAATCATGAAAGAATTTTTTCTTTGTGTGTTTCTTCTTCTCTCCTAGCAGTGGGATAGAAAGAGACATGGGGTTTGAGAGCCGGTAAAGAGAATAGGCTTTGAAGTTAGGCAGAAGTGAATGTGAGCCTTGGCACTGCCACTTACTGGATGCATAACTGTGAACTGACTTAACTCTAAGCTTCCTTTTTCTCATCTGCAATTCAGGATTCATAATAACACCTATTACTGTGGTTAGGAGTGAAAGAAGAATCCTTTGAAAGAATCTTGCACAGTACCTAGCACATAGTAGGTCTTGGATAAGCATTATACATCAACATTTATTATTTTTATTATGTGAGAAACATAAAATAATTCCTAATGAAATAAATACAGGAAGAACTGCTGAGGCTGGGTTGCCAAATTTCCTGACTTCCAGAAAAATTCTTTAGCTCACCACAACATCTTTTGCCAGAACCTGAGTTCCGACTCTGGCCTGACTCCCCTGGTCCCCATGAGCTGCCTTCTTTGGCGGGCTGACAGACCGCCTGACACCTCCGTGGGGTGCCCAGCCCCTGTGTGAATTCCCTGCACAATTCTGTGCTGTCACCAACTCTCCGTCAACCTGATCTGAATCTTATCCCATGTTCTCAAATCCAGCTGTTTTCACCTTCAAAGTGGTATCCTGCTGATAAGAAAGCCTGGTCCACTTGACTTCTACGCAGGCATTGGGACACTGGTGACAGACACGGGTCCTCCTTCACTTCCCGTTCAGAGCCTTCCGTTATAGCAGTATCCTAGGGACAGACAGTCCTCTTGCCTTGTTGTCTAACTTATCAGAATGGTTCTCACAGTGAGGATTTCCTACCAGGCAGGGCAGCACACTGGCCATGTGGAAGCCTAGTAAGTGAGATAATCTGAAGCCAGTAGGGCCTTACCCTTGGCCTCAAATCCCCAGTGTAAACACTCCTAGAATTTTACCAGCTATATATCCACCTGTCATTGATGCTGACCTTTTCAAGTTCTAGAATTCCTGCTGCTGTTACTATAAATAAACTGTCCTAGCTATTGCTGAAGTCTTTTTTCACATTTTTATTTCCAGGATAAAAATAATACACGAGAATTACAGAAAACTTAGAAGATAAATACAACAGTATTTTTCACTGTTAAACTCGTTAGCCAGATTTACTTTGTGGCATGCATTTTGGAGGCCAAAACAATCTCAAATGTTTGAGGATGGGTAGGGGAAGATATAAAAGAACATTCAATCCCCAACGAGGTATACATCGTCCAGAGAAAGTTAAAATATCTCAGAAATGTGTAGCATTTAGAGGTGCTTAAAATAATGTCATTCACTGATTTTCAAAAACAGCTTTGGAAGAATATATTTGCTGAAGATTTTAGGTGCAAATAAACATTGTTGTAGGAGACTTGCACTTTGTAAAGTAGGCTAAGAAAAGCGTCCAGCTGTTCTTTGAATTCCAAGGTGAAAAAATGATATGGCTGAATAGACAGATCTCATGGAAGCATGCCAGTTGAATGCTTCATTGAAAGGTGAAACTGTTGAGCTGTGGCTATTTTGTGCGAGTAAACTGATATTTAAAGCTTCTCTGTGATCTTCATGGATGTTAAATAAAATATTCTACAAAGGCATGTCAGAAGAACTCCAATGACGATGACCTAGAAGTATAGGGATTGTATGAGGAAATGATGCTGAGGAAGTAATTCATCTACCCAGCCTGTAAAATGGTCCTGTGGGTGTTTCTGAGCTTTTGGGAGGGTGGGGGGATGAGGCATAGCCTGAGATGGACTGGAAAGCCTGTGAGTCCTCACCCTTCTCCCTGTTTAAGAGTGATGGCTGGTGAAGCTCTGCCTCCCATCAAGGCCTCTGAAAGCTCTGCTCTGGTGTGCCTTGGAGCAAGCTGTGTTTTCCTGTGCTGCCTTCTGGCACTCCACCCTTTTTCTGTACACTTTGGTCTCTCACCCAACCACAATACCTGATATCCAAAGACTTGCAGGCCGTGGGTATTTTTACTGGAAAATAAAGAACCTGAGCAAATTGTTATTTTCCCTTTTTCTCTTTCTTTTTTTTCCCCCTGAGAAACAAGGGCTGCAAGTTGCTTGAAATAAGCCAGAAGCCTAATAGCTCCTTTGCTTGTGTGTTTGAAATGGCACCCTAATCACTTTGAAGAGCTAATGTACTTCCTATGGGTCTGAAATTTCTCAACTGGACTCCCGTGGCAGAATTTGGCCTGGTAGTTAAGAAAATTAATTACTCTGATCCTGAGGATGAAGCAATAGTTCCCAACTCCCTGTAGTAATCATTAAAATGTCATCTACTTAGGAGACATCTTGGCATGGGATTTATAAGGTTTGTGAGCATGGGACTAAGGTTCAATGATCCTTCCACTGGTGGATCCTTGTTCTGCAGGAAGGCTTTGGGAGATAAGGTTTTTAAGACGGGAGTAAAATGACTTTAGATCTTTTGATTTAACATTTGAATGTTAACATTAACCACTGAATAATAGAAAACAAAGCAAAACTTAACATGGCTACTGCCCATTTATCACTGTCTTCTCGACTATTAGTGATGGCCCATCTCATGGGGTATTTCCCTCCTAAAAGGTAAGTTTTTTTAAGCTGTTCCAGCCTTCTCCACGATGAATCTTAGCCTTTTACCTAGAGGGAAAGACCCAGGGATTTAGAATCAAAAGACATAGGCTCAAATCCCAACCTCAGCCCTTAGAAACTGTAAGCCACTCAGTCATGTGTGACTCTTTGTAGCCTGCTGTTCCCTCTTTCCATGGGATTTTTCAGACAAGAGTACTGGAGTGGTTGCCATTTCCTACTCTAGGGGATCCTCTTGATCCAGGAACGAACCCAAGTCTCTTGTGTCTTCTGCATTGCAGGCAGATTCTTTACCCCTGAACCATCAGGGAAGTATAATATTAGGAAAGCCTTTAATGCCTCTAACCCTCCCTTTTACTTATCTGTGAAATAGGTCAAGTAAATTCACACTGTGAAAATGTTAACTGTGGAGTCCTATCCACTCATTCCTTCAGGAAGTCTTAAAGGAGTGCCTACTGTATTCCAGGTGCTGGACTAGATCAGAGATTGGCAAGCTATGGCCATGGATGACACCCAGCCTGCTGCCTATTTTTATCAACAAAGTTTTATTGGGAAACACAACATACTTATGTGTTTATGTATTGCCAGTGGCTGTTTTCATGCTACAGTGGCAAAAGTTAAATCACTGTAACAAGTTGCACAAGGCCAAAAATAGTTACTATCCAACCCTTTACAGAAAGTGTTTACCTACCTTTCAATTGAATACCAGGGGCACAAGGAAGACTCCTACCCTCACTTATCCTATGGTTTCCCAGGATTGATAAATGAGTAAACAATTATAATAAATACAGTGTGATATCACAAGACACTATGAGAGCACCAAGCAGGAGCTGACGTTTAGCCAAGAGAAACCAAAGAATGCCTCCCAGAAGAGAAGACATGGGCTATTTTTAAGGATGTCATTTTGGCAGACAAAGGCCTCTATAGGCAGAAGGAAGACTGTGTACAAAGCGGCAGGAAGAAGGAGAATTACAGTACGATAAAGACATGGTGACTCCTCTGGAATGATAAATTAGGAACCATAAAAGAGGGGATAGGACAGAAGCCCAGAATGTAGTAAATTAGAGCTAAATTGTGATGAACCTCATATGCTTTGCTAAGGAGTTCGAAATTCATTCATAGACACTAGGTAAATCACTGAATGATCTGAAGCAGGCAGAGATGTGATTTGACTTGTATTTATAAAGATCACAATCTTTTTAAATGTGAAGAATAACTAGTAGGAGGGCAGCACTAGATGTAGTAGGAGTAGTTAAGAGGCTGATACAGTGTCTAAGTCTGAGATACCATTCTAAGGGAGTGACGGGCAGAGGAGGGAAAGGGATGGCTACAAGAGGCATGGAGGAGGTAGATTCAATAGAACATGCTCAGTGAGTACATGCAAGAGGTTAAGAGGAAAGAAGATTCCAGCATGGCACCCAGGAACTAGCTAAATGGTGAAACCCTTAACTCAAACAGAGCAAAAGAAGAAAATTAGAGACATGAAAGAAGTTGAAATCTTTTGGACATGATGTGATTTGGTCATTGTTTATATTCTATTAAAGAATAAGAAATCTATGTTGGAATGCAGGAAAGCTGATTGGGATCTAGGTATGAATCTGGTAGTCTGGTTTAAAGATAGCATTGGGTGAGGTCATGAATAAACCCAAGGGAAGGTGTGAACCTAGAAGAGAGCTGAGGAAAGACTCCTGGGGGTGTCCCTATTGAAGAAGCGGCCAGAGGAAGAGATACTGGGAAAGGAATCTGAGAATAGTAGGCCTGGTTATAGAAAGAAAACTTGATGGAGCAGAGGTATTTTATTTTGTGGCTAAAACTACTGCTTCCAGAAAAGGGACCTAGAAATTTCTCATGGTAATGGGACATTGAGCAGATATTCTAGTAGTGCTGCTGCTGCTGCTGCAGCTAAGTCGCTTCAGTCGTGTCCGACTCTGTGCGACCCCATAGACGGCAGCCCACCAGGCTCCCCGTCCCTGGGATTCTCCAGGCAAGAACACCGGAGTGGGTTGCCATTTCCTTCTCCAGTGCATGAAAGTGAAAAGTGAAAGGAAAGTGGCTCAGTCGTGTCCGACTCTTAGCGACCCCATGGACTGCAGCCTACCAGGCTCCTCTGTCCATGGGATTCTCCAGGCAAGAGTACTGGAGTGGGGTGCCATTGCCTTCTCCATCTAGTAATGATGATCTCCTATTCTAACATTCATCCTTTGGCTCTTGAAAAATCACGGGAATGAATATATAATAATCCAAAAGGAAAAAAAAAATTGTTCTATAGTATAGTGAGTTCTTGGAAACATTGGTAAAAATGGAAATTATGACCAGGTTCCTTCTACCATTAGCACATGGGCTTCAGGAGGGCAGGAATTTGTATCATTTTGATTCTTGCCACATTTCAAGAGCCTACTACAGTGTCCCACACATTGTGGATACTCAGTGATTTTTGTTGAACAATCACATGACCTCATTGAAGAGAAGAGGATCATTGAAAAGTCATTGATAGTTCCAATTAAGGTCAACTTCTTAAGCCTGGAATCTTAGAAACCTGATATAGACTAGGACTAGGGAATATTCCATTTCGAGGATATTGTTAAGTGAATTGTTTTTCTCAAGCTTCTGTCTCCTCACCTTATGTTTATCTTTTCATCATGATGAAGAGAAGAACAGCTCTAATTAGAAAAGAGGCAATATTAACATTCATCATGTTAGGAGGTCCAGAGTATAATGATCAATGGGTGCTCAACAAAGCTGACTTTGCTAAGTCTTAATCAGGGACTCCGTGACCACCCACCAGTGTTGGAGCCTTTTAAATCAATCACTACAGCCCAGAATGGGATTGCCAGTTCTTCTAATTGCTTGATTATCTCAGATTTGTAACAGATCTTGGAATTTCAAAACTTAGATTTTTTTTTCTCCTGTCAGTAGTCTCACTACTCAATTAAAGAATCTCTATCTCTCTTGTCTCGTCATATCATCCAACCTTCCTGTCCATCTTTTGTTCCAGATCCAATATTGACTTCCTATTACCTTGAATTATTTAGCATCAGGTAAGGAGAAAAAATTATTATTACCAAGGCTTGACCTCTGCTTATAAGTGTATAAAGAAATTCAGTTCCCCTGTTTTATGGAGCGGAGACACATAACTTCAAAGTAGAAGGGGGAAAAAATCAACCAGACCTCAAGTCACCTGATTTCCAGTCCACTAGACCACACTCTGCTTCCTTGCCAACACCAATACGCGATTGTTTCCAGGGAAGAAAGAGGGAGAAAGACCAGCCAACTGTGATAAAGGCACAGGCCCATCACTCAAATAACCTGTTTTTGCACATCAGCTATAACCCCAACCTTTTAAATAAAATTACCAAATTATTTAGTGGAGTGACATATTAAAATAGGGGTTTCCTTGGTGTCTGTCCTTCCGTCTCTCTCTCTCCCTCTAACATATTGCTTTCCACCTAAGAAACACTGGCAAGTTTTATCTCCAGGGGTCCTTTTAAAAAACAAGCAGAAAGAAGTAGAACATATTTTTTTTAAAGGTGGTGATGGAGCTGTCTTTTGCCACCTTCTTTCTCCTCCTTAAATGGAAAGCACTGAACCCAGATGCCCAACCACGGAAGATACTCTTCCAGAAGCAGCATCTGGCTTCCTGGCAAGCCCTTCAGGCGAGTCGTTTGGGAGCTTTGCAGTTGTCTTTTGGTCTGTCACGTGTATCAGATACCATGGCCTCTCTGGCTGGCATGTCCAGGCAGCTGCCAATTCCTTTTGCTTCACCTTTAGTTCTGAGAACTAGCTCCCTCATTTTCATTTCTTACTGGACTTATTTTTCTCCCCACTGCCCATAAGAATTCCAGGACAAGACTAATTTCTCACTGCTGTCGGCCTGTCAACTTCTTCTCCAGGCTTCTGTCTTTTGAACCCGAGTGAAATCTTCAGCCATTTAGTCCTACACTAAAATAGGTTACTTTGAATAATATTTCTTAGCCACTTCTTGTCAGCGTAGTTCCTTGTAAACTAGGGGTGGGGGGTGGGGGGAGGTTGTTCCCTGAAAAGAAAAACAAAACATTCCATCGGAGTAATTTATTCTGGTCCGTACACAAGATATGAAAGTATTCCTGGCATTTGTGTATTATTTAGTTAAATCATATCGGCTCCCCCACATCCTTGTCACACCACGAACAAAAGAGCATCTCAGGACTGCAGAAGAGGAGACAACGCGGCAGCATTTTACAAATAGCTGCCGCTTCAGGACACTAAAATTTTCTTTTTTTCTCTCTCTCTTTTACCTGTTAATGTAAATACATTTTTTCACTGGTGAAGGATTCTGTGGGGCTTTTTTTTTTATGGATAATTGTTAAGAACACAGAGTCCAATGGTAGCCCACGCACCAGGAAGCTGTGACAAGGTGCTGACAAGTCCGGCAGCGGCACCCAGAATGCAGAGGAGAAAGCAGAAATTAGAGCTGCAGGGTGACATCCAGGAATAGTTAACACGGGGTAGCTGCACATTTCCACGTTGCTGGGGGTTTTGCCTCGTGCAGGAAAAAGTGCAGCTTGTATACGAGATTTCAGATTTCAAGACTGTGTTGTCTGGGTTGAGAAAAGACTGGGCTTTAATAACGGACAGAAGGAAATCGCAGACATAAGTAATAATTAGTCTGTGGCCAGTGGCAGATTAAACCCATACTTGACTTTGAAGGGGTATGCAACTAAAACCCAGACTCACCTGAAATGACAGCCTCTGGAGGACAAAGAAATGAATTTAAGAGCTGTTCAGATCAGGACATTGGGAAGATCTTTTGAAATCATCTATAAAACAGTAGAGCTCAAATTTAATATTAGGATTTTTAAGGCTTTTTAAATCTCTGTCTCAATAATATTTTGTGGTCTTTAGTTTTTCCTCAGGTTAATTTGTTTTCATGTGTACAAAGGAAGTTGGAAATAACCTTCAGAACTTAGAAGCTTTATATGAAATACGGCCTTCTATAAACTTTTTCTCACTTCTAGTAATTTCTTCTCCTCTGTCATACATTCTTTTAAACCAGGCTCTTTACACTGACAATTTCCCCTTTCTTTTGTTCTGCCTTTTGTCCCAATATCCTCCTCCTCCTCAAATTCTTCTTCCTACACTTCTCTCTGAGAACTGTCTTCACTTTCAAAGCTTTACAGATACATCATCCATTTCCCCATTTATTCTTGATACAAATACAGATCAAGTGCCTATCATGTGATAGATGCTGAGCTGGAAATAAGGATAATTTTACCAGGAAAACAATCAGTTCCTGGGATCTGGGAACTTGATTCAGTTATGTTATCAGTCTCTCTGCCCTTATCTGGGAATGTTCATGTCCCTCAATCTTGACTTTAACTCCCAACTTTCTGACTCTTGCCCTGCCCCTCCTCTCCTCACAGAGATATGCAAGCCAGCCTATCTGTTGTAGGCATTTAGTTAATCCATCCATGTGATTAGGAAGTCCCTGCTCTTCTTTGCTTTCCCACTTTCAAAGAGAGAAGTACAGACACTTCCCTGGTGGTCCAATGATTTAGACTTTACCTTCCAATGCAGGGGCAGAGGGTTCCATCCCTGGTAAGGGAATTAAAATGCCTTGTGACCAAAAAAACCAAAACATAAAAAAGAAGCAATATTATAACAAATTCAATGAAGACTTTAAAAATGGTCCAAGTCAAAAATATCTTAAAAAAAAAAAAAGAGTGAAGTAGAACTTTTAGGAGCAAGGCCACAGCAAGGAATAGGCAAGATACAGTTGCTGGTGGTCGGGCAATAAAAACACTTTTTTCCTACCCTCCATTTAATGTCAGTCAAGACGCACCTCTTAATAAATCTTTTCCCTTTATCAGTGAGTTCACTTGCTCATTCATTCATTCGTTCATTCATGAATTCATTTAGCTCATAGTGTTTGGGATACGAAAAGATACAAGAAACTACCCCTGCTCTAAATGAATTTTTATCTAATTAATTCATGTCTCTTAGACATCAAAACCGAATGAGTGTTCTCAAACAGGGAAAAGACATGCAAAGTGTGATACTTCACTTAAATCTTATTATTTTCCTTTTGAACACTTTTTGAACAATCATTTTACATTCCAGAAAAATCCCACCCTCAAAAGCATCTCTTCTCTGATTAGAGCACAACTCTGTCCTCTTGGTTCCAGGCTCACCCACCTTTTCCCACTTCTCTTTCATTTCCAGCTGCCATTCCAGAGCTACAACTGCTCTTTTGGTACTGACCTTTGAGTCATCAGAAAGAGATTCCATTCACTCTCCCAACGCCACATTTCCTGTTTAGGGTCAGACATCCCCCACAGAGATAGTGAGGTATTTTATGGGTGGTTTACACGTCCAGCTATATTTTTTTACCTAATGGGAAAGGAAAAATAAAATGCATGCCGCATTCTCTTTGCCCTGACTTTGAAAATAACCACTAAAAATATTTTCATATCACACTGAAATATAAAATATTTTCATATTACATTGAAAATAACCAATTCCTAGGGAACCAAGCTTTTAAAGTAATTCATACTTCCCTGGCAGTCACAGGCATTTACCCTTCTTCTCCACAGAGGCAGGCCTGTTTTATTCACCCCTCATCACATTCTTGCTATTCTGTGCTTGAGTTTCCCCTCCAACACTCTATAGTAGGCTAGGTAGGCTAAGAAGCAGGTGACTACATAAAGTAAAGATTCACTGCCACATTCTAGTCATTTCTGATCCCAAAGCACATTTATCCAAGAAATGTTGATATAGAAGAAAACAGACATGAGGTTGCCATATAAAAGAAAATGGACTGTGGCCACGGAGATAGTGGGGGCAGGGAGAGAGATAGCCAGAGAGATGTTCTGTTCATCAGGAACGCAGCCACCTGAAAAATACCAGCTAATTAGCTGTCTGTAGCCACAAAACACAGCAGTTTAGTGCAAGAAGTGAACAATACTTTACCTAATTGAAACTACAGAGCAGACTTAGGTAGGCTGCGTGCCATTACAGACGTTGGAAGTCAGCCAGGACACTGAGGTTAACAACCCCTTCTCACAAAAAGCACCACGGGAACATCAATGACCACAAGTGGTAAAGGCCGGCATCCTGCGGCCCATCCAGAAGGCCTCACCTCTCACAACCTAGGCTCCATCACAAGGGCGTAATGGTGTCAACTAACTGACTGGAACAAAGAGTGCCCTCTATCGGTGTGCCTGGGCTCGGGGTGTGTGTGGGGGGGGGGTGTGGGTGTGGGTGCGCGCGCATGCGCGTGCACATGCTCAGTCATTTCTGACTCTTCACGATCTATAGACTGGGCCCTGTGCTGTGTGACTAATTCAGCCTTCTTGGGAAGCAAGCTTTGAAGAGGTAGAATGGAGGGAGATTTACATAATGGAGGACATCCCAGGTGTCAAGTGGTAGACAAGGGGAACTGTGAGGGATCCACCATCTGCTCATCTCGCGGCCAACACAAAGGCTGGCTACCATCTCAGAAAGTTCTAGTTCAGAATTTCTCAAACTTGAAGGTGCTTATTGATCAAATCACATAGAGATCTTGTCAAAAATGTAGATTCTGATTAAAGAGGTCTGGAACAGAGCCTAAGATTTTGCATTGAGGACAAGCTTCCAGGTGCTGCTGTGTGGGAACCAAACTTTTAGAAGTCAGGGCTTGCAGAAAAGACAGCAGAGACTGGACGAAGAGATTGAGAACTTTAAAATGAGATTTAACACCCACAATAATCAGGCTCACTTTCATTGGTCTTAGGAACCAAAGGAAGCAGAAACAGAAAGAGTTCAAACTATAAAGACTCCAATCTACTCCTAAAATAACTTTTACTATTAGAGGATGCAAGAGGCCCAGATTTTGTTCCTTGAACATGTTTCATGAATGAGATGGCTACTTTAAACAGTATAGCATTTCCCACTCACTGGCTGATACTGTAGCTGAGACACCCCAGCCAGCAGTGGTCTGGGATGACCTCCCAAGAACTAAAACTGTCTTTTAAGGTGAGTCAAAAGAACACAAGATGGCTGAATACAGAGCCTCAAAACTTGATCAATGGGCAGTGAAGGGAGTAATAATCTTCCTCCAAAGCCTATAAAATACAATCAGTGTTGGTGACAAACATCAAAGAATGGGCCATTTTAAGCTTATATTATGCAAACTCAGTTTATTGCTATGTGCTGTGAAGCCTTTCATGATAAAAGCTGCAAGTACTATTAAAGACTTAATTGATAGGTGGATTAATGATTATATTCTTTATCTAGTCATTTCCTAGGTGCTTTTTAGACTAATATCTACATATTTTGTGACTGCTTAATGATAGAATTCACTTTAGATGTATGGAAACATGTACACACAGATATACAAACACATGCTTATAAGCAAGATCCAGTTAGCCCCTGGTGAAATTAGTATGGGTTCCTACATTTAGACATTGCTGTGAACAAATTTTAAACTAGATAAGGCTGTTTGAATATACATTTATCCTAATATATAGCTTGTCAGTATGCTACTTGCCAAAGATATATAAATTTAGGATAAGATATGTATATATATATATATATATATATATATATATATATATATATGTAGAAGAATGTAAGCATCAATCAATGAACCAACAGTAGCTCTGGAGTGCCCACTCTGTGTTCCACACCACACTAGGGAGGGTTGGGAAGATAGAAGATGTATAAAGTTCTACCAGTGCAGAGCTACTAATCTGAAAGTGGACAGAGCACTTAGGGAAAAGAGCAAAGAACAATTAACTGTTAAACAGTACATGAAGGAAGAAGTAGAGTAAAATAGTTAAGTCTTCAATGAAAGGTGGGGAACCATGAGTGAGGCCTGGCAGGAAAGTTGGAATCTGAAGTCTCAGACCATAGGGCCCCAAGGCAGGTTATTGAACAGTTGAAGAATAGAAGTTTTGCTTTTGTTTTGCTTTCAATATCTCAATTTATTGAAAGGTCAAGTTTGAAATTGTTTTGGAGATGGAGAGGCTGAAGGAGGAGGCTTGCAGTAAGGCTGGAGAGCAGTTAGTTTTGTGTTGGTTGAGGAGCTCAGCAGGAAGAAGGGAATTGCCAGGGAAACTTTAAAGTGAGTCAGGTGTATTTGCTGATAGGTTTGATATGATGGATAAATGACCGGAAAGAGTCTGAGACAATGCCAGAATGTCCCATCTGTAGACAGAGTGATGATACCACTGATAGAAACTGGGTTATCATGAACTTTGAGCACCAACTCTGTGACAGGCACTGTTTTAGAAACTCAGGTGTGCTGTGCTGTGTTAAGCCACTTCAGTTGTGTCCAACTCTTTGCAATCCCATGGTCTGTTGCCTCCTGGGATCCTCTGTCCATGGGATTCTCCTGGCAAGAATACTGGAGTGGGTTGCTATACCCTACTCCAGGGATCTTCCCAACCCAGGGATGGAACCCACATCTCCTACAGGATGATTCTTTACCACTGAGCCACCAGGGAAGCCCCAATAAACTTAATACATATAATATAAATGGATAAATCAAACAAATACACATAATAAACAAGGAAATGCTACAGTATAGTACAAGATGATAGCTGCTGAGGAACTAGAAAAAATGGAGCAGAGTAAGGAGGGTCCAGGCTGCTACAGGGGTAATTGAGTCCAGTGGTTTGCAGTCAGTGAGAAAGAACTGACTACAGAGGGGAGATCTGAGAAAAGACTCGAGGGAGGGGAGGGAATTTGTCAGATGGATTTGCCTGGAATCAACGCATTCCAGGCGTAGAGAACATCTAGACTCTTAGTGTCTTTGAGCTACAGCAAAGCAAGGAGGCCAGTGTGACCTGAGTAGAGGGAGGGTGGGGAGAAGAGGAGAAGAGTCACCTAGCTGACAAGGCCATGTCACATACAGCCCTCTGAGGCCAATGTGAGCACTTGGTCTTCTACTGAGTTCAAAGAAACGGGGAGCCAGTTGTAGAGTTTGGAGCAGGAATGACAAGAATTGATTTCAGTTTTAAAAGAATCACTGTGTTGAGGGTACATTCTAGGAGAATAGGATAACCAGATAGAAAACTATTTAACTTATACAGTTACCAATCTAATTAGAAAGAGTTATTTGTGGGTGGAAAGTTCTTTTCATGCATTTGCCTCTGATAGGTTAAAAGAATATAAAGAACTAGATTCCAGCCCCCTTCTTGGATATAAGTATCCCAAATAACTTAAGGCCTGTTAAGCTGCTGCTTTATCATCTTTAACATGGGAATAACATTTAACTTTATCTACCTTGTAGTGTGTTTGTGTGTGTGTGTGTGTGTTTGCACATGCCACATCTAAGGAGATGAAGAAAATGAAAGTCAAGATTATATACTGTTACTAGAGTTTGACATGGTTGGAAATTCAAGTGGAGAGTCCAGACTAGACACTTGATCTTGTGCTGAACCCAAATGAAAATAGAGACAGCACTAGATTCAGAACCACAAGACCTGAGTTTGCATCCTGAGTCCCTGACTCCTTAAACCTGTCACCTTGGGTAATACAGCTTCCTCGGTTTCCTCTTCTCTGTTAGAGGAGATTATAATACTGATACCTCAAAGGACTTAATCCACAGTCACATGTGAGTACAAGTCCAGTTATAAACTGTAAAGCACCAAACAAATGAAGCTCCCCAAAGCTCCTATTCCAACTGTACACAGCTCTACTCAGCCTGTTAAAAAATCATAATTAATCCTTCCATACAGATAGCTAACTTTAATTCTTCACGTTAACTGAAGATTAAGAATGATTAAGAAATAATTTCTTCCTCAGTGTCCCATGTAACCAGTACCACCCATGTAACCAGGGTGGAGCAGCAGGAGTATTTAGCAGATCATTTTAGCAAGGGGTTAAGTAAAGGTGTGATACTAAAGAAGGAAGTGTCGATTTGGGAATCAGATTTTTGTAGAGTAAATATTCCAAACAATTAGAGTGGATGCATTCACTGAAAGAATTCAGAGCCTGAAGAGACAGGATGGAATTAAATACCACACTGGTGACCAACACAGTTAGCCTCACTAACCAGAAAAGAGAAACAACACAGAAGATAAACAGATACAATAAGAAAGAATCATCAGCATGATGAAAATCTGAAGAGTATCATCAACTGGTATACGTTAATAAATAACTTCTGCTCAAAAAGGATCCAAACAAATTTCAATTAGTTGGCATTTCACCAGAAATCCCCCTAATAATCACCCAGTTATCTGGTAACCACACTCTAGCACAGAGATAACTGAAGTTGCTAAAGAAAACATCACAATTCAAAAGTTCCTTGTGAATTATCAAAGGACAATAATGTCATATCCATTGTAATTTTAATATTATTTGTGTTGTTTGATTACTGCTAATCCACACATGATGATATAATGTGTTTTTCACCAGAGCAGTTGCTTAATCAGAACCTATACTGCCCAGGCCTTCTAAGTAAGGAAAGTATACAGGGAATAAAGGAAAATGGCACATAAAACCGTGTTTCCAGTCTGTTAAGTACATATTTACCAAGCCATCTTGCAACATACCTAGCCAATAATCTCCATCTCCTCTCTAGAGCCCTTTTTTTTTGTATCTTTTTAACTGACATTTTGGAATTCACCTGAAAACACCAACAATTTGCCAAGACAAAACTTGGCCTGTGGAGAAGACACCATATTCAATACCAATCTGGAGAAAACAACGTACTCAGTTCTTTTATTCATTATGATCGCAATATTTATTTTAACCATTATCACAATTTGAAGATTATAACTCAGTCCTAAGAAAACTGGCCTCCAAGCAGTAAAGAGTTAAGACCAGAAAGTTCACCGCCTGGACCCTTTGGTCCATCTCCTGATTTCAGTCCCTCCTTCCCTGTGATACCACAAAATGAATAATGCCTTAGACATAGGTTTTGCAATGCTAATATTTGAACAGTAAAAGATACCTTAAGACCTTCATCAAGATTTTTTAAGGCGCCGTTTAATGTCAGTGTCAAGGTTCTGTGAGGAATAATTAATATAACAAAACAAGGCCTATGTGCCCATCGATTGCTAGGGGATTTATGCAGGTAACTCATTAATGCTTCAGGGGGTTCTGCATGTAAATCCCGAAGCCTTGATAGGGAAATGGGACCCAATGATTTTTCCCCCTATAAAAAACACAAACAATGACAAGTATAAAAGCAGATAACCTGAATATCTATACAAACAGCAATATGGCTTGTAAAAGTTTTCCATTTACATCCTGTCACCTCTTCTTTTCACATGTATAAAAGATGGGACAATTATTTCAACAAACCTACCCAGATAAATCAATGCAGTTTTGCTGTGGAAAGACTGGGTGTTTAAGGAATTTAATATTTCAGCATCACCAGATTATCACCAGGATCCATTTCGCTTTGCGGTCAAGGGCATGATTAGCGCTGTGACAGGATATTGGCCATTTTCGTAGGAAGATCTGCAAATCCTAGTAAACAAATACCAGTTGGAAAAATTAAGAACAAGTCTGTGGACTGGAATGCACCCTACTTGTAATGGGAACAAAAAGCTGGCAATCAAATCTAAAGAAAAAAGCTAAATCATAGCAGAATGACCTACTTTAAGGCATTTGCCAAAGAGGCAGTGTTTTTTAGACAGCTCTTCTGAAGTAGCGTCTTTCTGTCTATGCCATCTGCAGATTTATTACTGCCTGAGAAAAACAACCAAAAAAAAAAAAAAAGCTGTATTTGAATGATACTAGGAGCCTGGTCTGGGCTATAGGAAAGATTCCAGTATTGTGGGCACCACACCCACACCTACTGATGTGGTCCAAGGTTTTGCTTTAGAGGCACCTAATTAAGAAACCCTGACTCATTTACATGGAGACGTTTGATCTAAATTACACTCCAAACCGCACCAAATTGGGAGCATCTGTGAATGTGAAATGTTTGTTCCCTGTGACGGCTAGAACAGGGCCAGCTCTGGACGGCACATGTTCAAGTGACGAAAAATATTTCACATGTAACGTACTTCTGAGACCCACTTTTCCACTAATAATTCATAGTGATCCTAACCAGTATCTGTACTTCCACAATTATTTCAGGCTGTGAAAAATTATGTCACTTTTTTTTCTGCAGCTAGAAAGAGGTAGAAGGCCACCTACTTTGTCTGTTGTCATCAATAAAAGGACTTAAGTGCAGCCAATAGCAAAAATGCAAAGCTGTATGGTGTAGAGGCTGCTCATTACATATATCTCTTAACTGGGGGTCCAGAAATGCAGAGCAGCAATCTAAAGGAATAAATCTCAAGGCTGACCCCCCTCTCATCACTGGCTTAATAACGTCTCTAGTTTTCCACTTGGCTTGTTGGTTCTCAGGAAAGTTTTGCTTCTCAAATCCTCTGAAGCTATCTTTGTGTTAGATGACACAGCCCATAAAAGCAAGAATATCGATAGATTAAAAGTCACATTGTCTGCAATTAAAGGGCATTCAGATACAGTCCATGTCACTTCCATCAGGTAAAATGTCTTAAGAAAATTAAAAGAAATTCTTCTGCCATTGGATGCTAAGAACAGTACTCAGCATATAATTCTCATGAAAGTATTGTATTTCAAGTACAAGCAATGGTGTTTTATAGATGCATTCAACTCTGTACTCACACTTGTGGCCAGTTTACCTTTTTAGACCGTATATCACTTATGTTTCAACTAGAGTCCATGGAATAAGAAAGAAATTTCTATAAACATTAGAATTCTTTTGTCTAAGAAGATACTATGCTGCATGGATCTGATGTAGCGTTTTTTGCAGTAGCTAGAGTGAGATTTGAATATATTAATAGTTCTAGCAGCAGAGCCCAGGGAGTCTAGTTAATAACTTATGCATGGATATATAGATATATTTCAGACAGAGGTAAGGTTTTCAGCTCTCATGTTGGTAATACTTAGAGGGATCGAATGAAAGGGGCTGTTCCCCCAGAGCCTTTGTTGTGGGCATGCATTGTGACAGTATGGAGCCAGAGTTCTTCTGGTTGTCTACACAGCCTGGATTCAATAAACTGTTATATATGCATATTATGACAATGTGGTCAAGGAAACCAGATTTTTTTACTCTACCTTCCAGTGCCTATATAGCTTAAATCTGGTGTTTATTTTTCTTGTCCCCATTCAGTACGTAAACATATTCATAATTTAATACAGGTTATGTGCATTTTATAATTAACATTATGGACTTAGTTGGGAAAGCACTCAGACCACACTGTATGAAAAATATGTATCTTTTTCTATATTAGACTATATGGTTCAGTGTGAATCCTAAAGGTGGATAATCCCAGATTATCTTACTTTGCTGGGACTACTTTAACAAAATGCCACAGACTAGGCTGCTTAAACAACAGAAATGTATTGTCTCTCAATTATGAATGCTGTGAGAATCATTCCATCCATTATGGAAGTGTGGGATCAAGGTGTCGGCAGGTTTACCTTCTTCTTAGGTCTCTGTCCTTGGACGGCAGAAGGCTGCCTTCTTACTGTGTCCTTACAGGCTCTTTTGTCTATGTGTGCACATCCCAACTGTCTTAGTCCCAGTTTCTTCTTCTTGTAAAGACATCAATCATATTGGATGAAGGCCCATCCCAACATTCTCATTTTAACTTAATTACTCAAAGCCCTATCTCCAAATATAGTCACATTATGAGGTACTGGGAGTTAACATTTCAACAGATGAATCGGGGTGTGTGTGGTGAGGGGTGGGTAGGGGATGTAATTCAGTCCATAACACAGTCCAAGAGAATACCCATATCCGGGCTACTGCAAATATGATTCTCAGCCACTTCTCCCATCAGGAAGAAACAAGGCTGACTTTCTAAGGTTTAGGGGAACGAGCAGCAGCAAGACTCTTCTCCTGCCTTCTGGCTAGACTGGAAGGAAGCAGCTTCAGAGTACAGTAAGTGTTACCACAGTGCCCGCCCGAGCTCCACCCCGCCTTCAGGGACCCCTGGTCTGGAGGCATAAGTGCCTCCCCTCCATTACTGCCGCCCTCCATTAGGAACAGATAATGCGAGAGATATCACTTTCACAATAAAATGTTGCACTTACACCACACCTTTCAACTCAGCATTTCCAAATGCTTTAAAAATCATTATTATTTTTATTATTTATCTGTAGAATCCCAGCAGTCTACTCAGCACTGGGAAGTGCAGTCAAAGCCACAGAGCTATGGTCTCAGTTACACAACCTTAAACCAACGCTCAAGTTTCCCCTCTCGATGTGCCAGTAAAAAAATCTGAAGGTGGTTGGGTGTGTGTGTGTGTGTGTGTGCATATTCAGGGGGGAAAAAAAGGAGAAAGGAAACTTATCTGAGTTACCCTGCTAGCTGAAAAATTTAGAAAAGAGCCATTCAATAGTGTTGCTCTAATAAACTAAGAACCACACTAACAAAAAAAAAAAGCAACAGAACCAACAGTTTTGAACCTAAGATTCAGAAAATGGAAATGAATTGCCCTAATCAAGGGCAACTACAGTAACACTTTTAAAGGGTTATTAAGCAATGCAGGAAGTAGAAATCAATCATGTTCTGCATATTGTTCACTGGTCATTATTTCCTAGGTCAAATCTGCTAGACATTCAATTGAATACAGTCTTTCATCAAGTTGAAAAGCCCTGGAGAAACTTTCATTGGCCACCCACATTTTCCAACAGGGCTGCTGCCTAATCCACCTCATTTTTGTTTCTGACTTTTTATCGTCATTGCATAGTGTATCTTTTCCTGCTGAAACAACACTTCTGCTTTATATGACTTCCACGGTGGTGCATATATGCTGGCCATTCTGGAGAATTCCATGTATAGAAGAGTCTGAAGGGTTGCAGTCCATGAGGTCGAAAACAATGACTGAGTGACTAGCACATGTACACATTCTTATAATGCTAGAACCTGGTCCAGTGTCTGGCACTTATGAAGTGAAGTGAAAGTGTTAGTTGCCCAGTCGTGTCTGACTCTTTGTGACCCCATGGACTGTAGCCCAACCAGACTTCTCTGTCCATGGAATTCTCCAGAGAAGAATACTGGAGTGGTAACCATTCCTTTCTCCAGGGGGTCTTTCCAACCCAGGGATCAAACCCAGGTCTCCTGCATTGCAGGTAGATTATTGCTTAGTAATTGTTTGTGAAATAAATGAACCAGAAATTCTCATAGTACTCTGAAAAGCTGTCTAAAAGTGTATTTGACATATTCTGCTTCTTCAATAAAGTTATAAGCTAAGACAGATCACAACGAAGAAGAGACAGTCCAGATACAGATTAAAAATATAATGAAATAAGGATCTAGATTGCTTTAAATCAAAACAACCAAATGCATTTGTAGAAAGTATATGTTGAAAGTTATCTTGCCTAGCCTTGAGTTTAGTCAGCAAAGGTTTTCTGAAAGAGTATGAGTTCAGGATTTTTTGTTATGGTGGGAAGGAGAAATCATAAACTGGTAAATGTTCTAGGATTGGGGGTGGGGCCTCTGGGGAACACTAAAAGTAAAAATAGATGTCAGTAATTGGACTTAAAATGTCAGGAGAGACAAGAGTCAGGGAGGTAGAGGAAAGTGAGATTACTAGGAGTGTTCTAATGAAGGGCTTTCAAAGAAGATAAACACCCCCAGGTAGAGAGAACTACTTTGAGGAGATTGTTAGTAACATAGGAATGTCATTAGTAACAGGATTGGGGATATGCTAAAGTAGGAATTCAGACAGTAGGAGCTGCCACAATGCAGCCAGAGTGAGGAGGATGTTTCTTGGGTCCTCTGCACTTGGTGCCAGCCACCACCCCCAGCAGTTCTGCATTATCCCCAGGCAGAAAGCTTACTAAGGACCTAAACACACACTATAATCACACGTCTTTGTCAGTCTACATGGGCAGTGAATCACAAAAGGGCATTTCCTGTGCTTAGGAAAAAGTACACAATATTTGTCTTTCACCGTCTCAAATTGGTAATGCAAAAAATACTACATATCCTTCTGTATTGGGCTATTTTGAGGCTTAAATAGCCCCAGCCCCTCGGAGCAAAGATGCTGCAAAGCAGAAGAAAATACGGGGCATCTTCCAAGAGAGTGGACTAAGTCACTGAGATGAGGCTGGCCTCATCTCAAAACCTACCAAAGAATAGTAGCACAGCTAGAAATGAGTTCAGAAGTGTGTGGCTTGGCTCAAGCTGCTCTATTGCATTTTGTATTCAGATGTCACATGTTTATATTCCAAAGTACAATGTCTCTTTAAAAATGTAACTGTTAAGACTAAAATCAGGAAGGAGTAAAGTGACTTCACAGAGAAAAACACACGGAAGTCTTTTTCTTGGGAGGAGGGGAAAGGAATTGATTTTGTTTCCAGTTCTGTGGAATTTCAATCTAATCAACACCTGGACCACTCCTTTTTAAAAAGAAAAAAAGGAAATGAATTATTAAAAAAAAAATTTAATGTTTGAGCATGCAGAGGAGTCCTAACACACGTCTGGGAATTTTAACAGAGACGTCCAAAAGGCAAGTTGAGGTACAGCAGCAGTAGCAAGCATCTGACCTTTATTCTCATTTTCAAGAAAAAAAATGGTTTATAGGTTTTTGAGGTGTCATTGCTGGAAGGGAAGCTTGCCAAGCCTCTCATTTCGAAAATGAGCAAACCTGGGACTTTCCTAGGTTATCTAGCCAGTCTGCAGGTCCAGTAACCCAGATTGACCTTAGTGGTAAAAGGAAATTAGAAATATACTATGTCAAAGGCACTTAAGCTCCAACTGGCTGATTATTCTAGCTGGTTAAATACAGTTAAGGTTCCTAGATGTTCAGTCTCCAATGAAGGTAATTTCATCACAGCAGTCTCTTTTCTAGAAAATTGTCAGGACTTTCTCACTGTCTTAGCTCTACCTGGAAATCTAATCCTTACTTCCATGAATGAATGTGTCACTTCATCAGATGAATGAATTTTCTCATCATCAGCTCCAACTGTACCTCCTGCGTCCCCCCTTTGCAAGGTATGGCCCACAGTCTTCTCTTCCTACTCAGGCTCCTCTCTATGTTCTCTGCTCATTCCAGATTCTACCACTTCTTTGAAGAATCTGACTCAGTGTCCAGATCTATTCAGATTTGCTTGATCACAGATCTGGCCCCATCTGAGGAGACCATTCCCTACTCTCAGCTCACAGCCCTTTTTATATATATATATATATAATTCCATATATACATTTTTAATTGAAGGATTATTGCTTTACAGCATTGTGTTGGTTTCTGCCAAATGTGAATCAGCCATAGGTATGCCTATGTCCCCTCCGTTTTGAACCGCCTTCCCACCTCCCTCCCCATTCCACCTGTCTAGGTTGTTACAACATGGAAACATACATTACCATGTGTAAAATAAATACCCAATGGGAATTTGCTGTATAACTCAGGGAGCTCAAACTGAGGCTCTGTAACAGCCCTTTTTAGGAATAGTTGTGGGGGGTAATTTGACACATACATACAACACAGTGACTATAGAAAAGAAAATGTGCAGCTCTTCTTATTCTTTTCTGATTCTTGCAAAGTGTCTAGCATGAAGAGACATAATTTATTGAGCACTAACCACATGTCCCTCAATTTGCTGAATATTTAAAATATATCCTCTCAATTCAGCAACCATGTAAAGGAGGTATTGTGCTCCATTGATGTAGCCAATATCTAGCATCTAGAGGAACCGTGATGTTTTCCTAAATCACTCAACTAAAACGTAGTAGAGCCAGCATTTGAATACAAGTTTTTCTTAATCCAAAACCTTTATATCTAACCTCTATGCAAAACTGCCTCCCTTCTCAGAGTAACCTGCACATAAGTCACTAAATATTTGTGAATCTAATGAATGGGTAAATTAATAGATAATATGGAAACTGTCCCCTGCTCCAATCTGACTCAAAATCAAATATTGGTTCCTCTCAACAAACATGGTCACACAGATAGCACAAGGAAAGCAGAAATACTCTCAGAAGTTAACAATTAAGTTGTCAGTGGCAGCCTACCTGGAAGTGATATGACTCACAGGGAATAACAAGCCTCAGATCAAACTTGGCAAGTGTTTGCAACTTTAGAGCCTGCCACCTAAATACTCTACTCACCTCACCCCATATTTTCCCTTTACCCTTATTTTCTTACTCATTTTAAATGTATTTGAAACTTTTATATTGAATTCATTTTATACAGTAAAATACATTTATTTTATAAGGTGGAAGTGTAAATAAGTTTAATACATAATAAAATTAATTCATGAAATAAAATTGGTGCTCAAATTTAAAGAACAAGTTCAGAAATGTTCACTGGCTAGAAGTGGGTGGCTCATGGCCTCATGTATTATTTCATTCAAGCATAGGGCTGTAATTGCGATGTTGTGTTTTAGGAAAGATTTGAAATGTGTGGGTCTAGAATGTATTTAAAGATACAGTCTATCAGTACTAAAATCAGAAGAGTTTAAAGGCCAATGGAAGAGATATGGGATTTTCATAGAATTCTTTTCAAAGCTCACTAAACAGTACAAAGATCTCTGAATTTGAAAATTATTTTGTACTCAAATATCGTAACGTTTGCAAACTGATATTTTAAAACACAGAGGGGAGGGTTGACTAAGACTGAAAGATATGGTTTTCTTGAAGTTTTTTTGCTAAATGAATATCAAGACAGTAAAGAGAAGCTAATTTGATTGCAAATTCTGAGGCTACCAGATGGTATTTCTCTCTATTGCCATCACCAACCCTTAATTGTTATTTTCTAATGATAAGGGAGGCTGGGAACCACTGATCTACTTCAGTCATATCACATGAGTATCTCAAGTCTCATAAAGACATCCCTTGTCCAGATTTTTCCAGTTGTGGTAAAGAGCTGTGATGTTGAGGCGACTCTCGTGGGAACCAACTTACTTCTGCGACTGAACCATGCGAAGGAACTCAGAGAGAGGGAGAAAGTATTTCTTAATTGTCGTTGCCCTCTGCTCTGTCTGTGGATGTCTTTGTCTACTACAAATTCTCAAGGACCTCCAAAGAACAAGTCAAGCCTTTCCTTAGAGTGTTGAAAGGATGGGTATCTGGTTGGTTTAAACTGCAGGCATGTGTGTGACCAAATAAAGCAGATCCCTGAAGAGTCTTTTTCCAGATGTATATATGACATTTGTGCTTTATTTCGGCTCCATTTAGAGAGTGAAGGCCCTTCAAAAGTAATATAATCTGTGTAGAGTGAGGGTTTACTCTCAAGAAGCCAGATACTCAAGAAGCCAGATATCAATTCCCAGTTATATCAGTGAACTATACCTTCAGTTACTGATTTTAACTATAAGATGAAAAAATAAAAATGGACCCAACTTCATTTTTCAAAAAATATTGTGCAAATTTAACAAGCCCATTTCCCAATTCATGTGTTATGACATGCTACTATACATTTTCAATCAGAAAGTGTCTCAAGATTTATTCAGAGACTACAATTAGTTTCCTTTTTTATTTGCTCAGTCAATGAAATTATTAATCAAGAATGTTCTTTCCTCTCTGTTAAAGAATATTGACACCTATCTATTAAAGACAGAGGGTCAGTGTCTGAAGAAGAATTGGGGGAATATGTACAGTTTCTAAATTTGAATTTTCAAACATCTCTAAAGTCTTTAACAGGCATCATACAAATCCGAACTATTAAAAAAGAAACCCAGTCTAAATTTATTTTTACAAAGATTGAACATAAATGAACAAAACCAGTAACTTCAAATAACACTTCACTCTAAATTTAATTTGCTTTTATACAGGCCTTTTACTCTCATTCATGTTAACATTCAATGTATGAGCTTTATCTTTTTGTGAAGTGTCCAACCTAACTAATTTTGGATATGAAGGCAGTGCTTACCTTGGTTTAGATGTACATGAACACTGACTCCCCTTCAAACACAGTCCTTTTTCTCATCAGAGATGGCCGGGAGCAGTAGTATAGGATGAAGGAGATCCATCATGAAATGTCCAGTGTCAATGTGTTCTCCCAATTTACTTCCTGACCTTCAGCATGCAGCCACACTCCTGACCCTCATGAGATGGAGCCTTAAGGGGGAAATGGCACTGAGTACCAATTCTGCGTCCTGTTGTTCTGTGGTCTCAATTAAGTGCTAATTAATTACCACTGGCATCTTTGGCATTGCTTGTCAAATTGCATTTAGGAGTAGCTTTCCAGTGTTTAAATACCAGTAATCCAAAATCCACAGCGAAAAATCCCATGTGTTACTATGCCACCCCCCCATGTTTTTCCTTTTTAAAACTGATTTAAAATTCAACAGTTATGTCTATACATACAACAAATACAACAAAGAGGAATTGGTATTGTCAATTTTGATTAATAGTACTTCATTAATAAACATCCTGTTATTCAGTCTCCACCTGCACTTGCTGATGTTGCCTGGAATCAATTAACTCATATAATTTGATTTATTTTACAAAGACATTTTGGGATGTGCTGGGCTGATGATAAAGGTCCTGTTTTAGCAGTTCTTGATTGCAAGTTAGATTGTACCTGAATGGATTTCTGTTTCTGCATGGATATGTATACACAAGTGTGTGTTTTGCAAGTGAGTTGGAAGAAAATGCTGAAGAAGTTTTGAATTAAAGAATTCACTTTAAAACATCATGGGGGTGGGGGTGGGGGTGGTTATCCTTCCTGAATATTCTGACTTGATCTGAAGACTTCCAAGAAATGCAGATCTTGAAATGTTAATCTTGTCTCTTAATGAAGCCATTTTACTTAGCAGATTAGTGAGTCCTCTTTAAAATCAAAGAACAAAACAGTGTCACAAAGCACCAAAAGTAAAACACCAGCTCGGGCTTAGATGTTAGAGCCAGATATTAGATTCAGCTTTATGTATAATTTTGTTTCACTTTGCTTTGTTAGAGGTTTAATTTCTTTTTCTCCTCTAAATATTTACAAGTCATGGTTTCCAGATCAATCCATTTGATCCCAATTATATACTCTATGAAAACATTACTTAGGCTTCTATAGGTTCTTGAATGCTAAAGTTTAGTGCAAGTGACAAAGGCCAATTCAAACTGTTTAGGTAGAAAAGAGAATTTATTGGATTCACATGAATGTATGCTCAGTTGCTTCTGACTCTTTGTGGCCCCATGGACTGTAGCTCGCTAGGCTCCTCTCTTTGTCCCATGGGATTATCCGGCAAGAATACCCAAAAAATGCTCTTACCAAAAGAAAGAAAAAAGATGCATAGAAGGAAAAAAATCCCCTTGTCCACAACTGTAAATTGTAACTGCAACCTCTTATTTCCCCAACACAGCTGTCCTACCTCTGAGTATAATAGTATTTCAATCAATCAGAGAGGAAAATGAAGGCTAAGTCAGAGTAAGGAGCACTGTTGTCTATGAGTAAGAAAGGTTGCCTAGCTTTCTTTCCTGCTCTCTGGCAAAGAGGCCTCAAGGCCTATGATGCAAAGAGTGGCTTGTCATTTCCTCCTCCAGGGGATCTTCCCAACACAGGGAACAAAGCCACATCTCTTGCATCTCCTGTATTGGCAGGCGAATTCTTTACCACTGAGTCACCTGGGAAGCATTTATTGGATTACATAACTGAAAGTTCTAGGATGAGATATGACGCTGGGCATTACTAGATCCAAGTGCCAGTGTCTTGCAGAGAATTTGCCTCTTTCCATCTCTGTTCATCTTTAGGTTAGCGTCATTTTCACTTAAAATCTTTCCTCCTGGCAGCAAGATGGCAGCAACAGTATTGTATTGTATCAGCTTAGCATTCTCAGAGGCAAGTAAGCCTCACTTTTGCTGTGGGAATAGAAAATCCCCAGAACAATTCTCCTTGGCCTGGCTTGGATCCCACATTTATTCCATATTTGTTTTTCATCCATTCACTGTGGCAGAAGAAAAGGCATGGCTCTCATTAGCTGGACTTGGGACATAAGTCCACCTCTGGAGGCAGGGACTGGGTCAACTCCATTCAAACTGGGAGTGGAGTTGAGACTGGGAGTAGAGGACAGGCAGTTTTCCCCAAAAAATGCTCTTACTGAAAGAAAGAAAAAAGATGCATAAAAGGGAAAAAAATCTACTTGTCCACAACTGTAAATTGTAACTGCAACCTCTTATTTCCCCATCACAGCTATCCTACCTCTGAGTATAATAGTATTTCAATCAATCAGAGAGGAAAATGGAGGCTAAGTCAGAGTAAGGAGCACTGTTGTGTATGGGTAAGAAAGGTTGCCTAGCTTTCTTTCCTGCTCTCTGGCAAAGACACCTCAAGGCCTATGATGCAAAACTGAAGGAATATCCATCCATCCACGCATCCATCAATGCATTCCTTCATCCATGTAACACTGATGAGTCCCGACAGTGAGACAGGCCCTGAACTAGGCACTGAGGCTACAAAAATAAATAAGGTGGCTCCTTAAAGAGCCCCTATGTGGCAAAAGTAGTAATAATGTAGTCACAAGAGATAAGATTTTGGAGTTACATGAAGCTGGGTTTCAATCCCGGCTCTTTTACTAATTAGGTATGTGAGTATAGACAAAGTTTTCATTCCTTCTGTGTTTTAGTTTTTGTATCTAAAAATAGGTGTATTGTAAGAATTAAATGTGTAATATTTATAATTTGCTCAACATAAGACCAGGCACATAAGGTCATTGTTCAATAATTAATAGTCATTACTGTGTTTATCAAATGAGATAATGCAAACAAACCATTGTATGCAGTGCCTGGCACATAGTAAGTGCTCAGGAAATGGTAATTGGCAGCTATTATCATATGAAATAGAATTAGGGACTAAATCCAAAAGGAAACAAAATTTAAAAATCAAGAAATAGCTATTATGATAGATTTGGAAAAAGCGTTGAGAATTCATCCAGACCTACCCCATCTTCAGAGAAAACACGTTAGTCATTTTAGATTTAGTAGAATTTATCTTCTCTTCAGAAAAAGTGCTCCCCAAAGCAATTGTCTTCCTTTTTTGCTCTCATATTTCATCAGTTTACATAATATTTAATTAAATTACATAATTATAATAATAAGTACAACTGGCATAAACTTGTTTGGGGCTCTCTCCTGGGACTTCCCTCTAGTGGGAACAGATGTGCACAGTTGAGAGTCATTAACTAGCCGCAGACATTCAGTGTGTTCTGGGCATTGGTCAGTATATTTTACAGAGAAAATAGAGAGCTGGTTAAGTAGAAGTCAGCCACAAGAACCTTTGCAGTACTATGGTGGTCTTCTGCATACTCTTCATCTTAATGAATGCCACTGTTACTTAAAAGTGTACCCCATATCTACTTGTATTTAAAACTTCTATAAGCGATATAATCAGAACTTTATAGCCAGAATTTTAAGCCTGCCTTCTGGAATCAGTTTTCCTATAGTCACAACTATGTATTGGGCAAAAAAGCAGTGCTAATAGAAAATGGTAGAACATGAAGGATTAATACTTGGTACTGTTCTAAATCCATTCTAACTCTAATCTTAATAAATCTAAATTCATTTCTAAGAAAGAAAAAAATAGAAACTTGTCTCACACATTGAAATGACAATAACAACAAGGTAGAATCTAAAAGAAGATTCAAATATGCTTTTCACTTCTGCCTGTCCAAATGCAGGAAATTGAGAGATTATTCTTTTAATTTTTCATGATGATCTCATGAAGATTTTTGAAACTTATTTGTTTTTTGACTTGCAAACCTCAAAATCAGAGTGCAACAAAAGTGAGAAGCCTTGGAACATCTGTATTTTAAAACTGGCAGTTTGGGGGAGATTAATGACTCTGTTTAAAAGTAGTAGTCATTCAAAGCTAAAATCTAATGAAATTCTTATTTGTAATCAGGTACTCCTGCTGAGTATTAGAAGTAGTTCAATCTGTGCCTCAGGAAGTTAAAATTTTATGATCAGAGTAGAAGCTATTGTTACTGCTGATTCTTGATCAATGGGATAGTGACAAGCCAAGTAAGCAGGGCCAGGGGTGGGGGGTGGGAGATGGGTCTTGGGGTAAGTGCTGGAGTGGCTTAGCCCCAAGCAAATAATTACAATATTAATAAATATCAATAGTGGACATTTTAAAGAAAGAAAGAAAAGAAAAGTTGTCATATAGGATTGGTCACATCCAGAAGACACATGCCTTTCTCTGGTTGTCTGTGAGGTAATTAAGAGTCCTGAGCGTATGTGCGTGTGCCGGCACACACACACAAACATACACACATACACACACACAAAATTAAAGGCATCTTTCAATCTTCGACTGTTTTAGACGACTTGGATTTTTCCCAGGTAATCACTGGCCACTTGGCAGACACTGACCTCATGTAGAATGGCTCCCTAGTGAGAGATGACTTGAACCAGATCAATTCCTTACATTTGGCAACCTCCAGGTCTCTGAATATTATGGAGATCAACAGATTTTACTACTTATTTATGTGAACTAGGTCATCTGTAGTCATTATAATTTCAGACATTTTGGTGTAAATAACAATTTAAAATTTTATTGCTACTTTTGGTGAAAGAAAGAGTCTGAGCCAAAGTACTTTTTTTTTTTCAGTTTTTTTAAACTCTATTTCTTGAAATAGTTACACAATCCAAATTGCATGCTCTGCTCTGTAAAAACTTTATATTAACAACCATTGATGCTGCTGCTGCTAAGTCATTTCAGTCATGTCCAACTCCCAGGCTCCCCCGTCCCTGGGATTCTCCAGGCAAGAACACTGGAGTGGGTTGCCATTTCCTTCTCCAATACATGAAAGTGAAAAGTGAAAGCAAAGTCGCTCAGTCGTGTCCGACCCTCAGCGACCCCATGGACTGCAGCCTTCCAGGCTCCTCCGTCCATGGGATTTTCCAGGCAAGAGTACTGGAGTGGGGTGCCGTTGCCTTCTCCGAACAACCATTGCACAAACTGGAATGTCTTTCTTCAAACCAAATTTAAGGGCTGAGAAAGGTATTCTAGTTGGTCCCATTCCTTGATTCAAGCCTCCACCTTTGGCCCAAACAACAGTAACAAAACATGGCCAGGTTTACTTTCTTGAAGAAAAAGGAATATCCTGGTGAGTTTTGAGAACACGGAGTGAGGCAAATTGGAAAAAGACACTGGACCCAGATTACGAAAGGGCTAGCATGTCCAAGTAAGGAGCCAACAGATTCTTACCTAACAGATAACAGAAAACCACTGCTGGTTTTCAAGTCAAGGATATTGATCCATATGATGAGACTAGAGGAGTCCAGGTACATGCAGACTTGAAAAGGCTCTATAACCTTCCAAGATGGGAGGGAAGCAATGCTGGTGGTTCTGATATACTTGGGAGAGCAGAAAAAGACAATAACCTTAGCAGAAGGAGCTGGCAAGCAATAGGTGAGAGAGTCAAGTGTCTGAGCAGTCCCTCTAGGGCTCTTGGGGGGAAACTGAAAAACAGAACCAAGTATCAAAACCACAAGTGAGACTGGGCACATACGCCTCAGTCCTGCTGCATCGTAAAATCAATGAACTAGCAGGATGCATAGGCCCTTTAGAAGAAACTTTTGTACAGTTGAGGCTGACAAGAAACAGTACCAAGAATCTCAGGAAAGTATCTTTTGTCATTCTACATCATCATTTCTACTAAAATTAAAGGAACATGTGTTCAAACTTTCAGTCCTTATGAAATTAGAAACCCAGTGTCTCTCAGGTTATCGAAAAGGATTTATGTTTCCTCTAGTTGTTTTTGGCTTGATTTCCTGCTTCAGCTGAACCCACAAGTCATGCATGCCTGATCACTTGCCAGTGTTGCCTCATCTTAACTTTGCCTTGTTTCTAAAAGCTCACTCTAGGACATAGGACTTAGACATTTACTGAAGATTCATGGAGGATAGAAGGATTACATCTCACCCAGCCTAGCAGATAATTTAAAATTTAAACTTCAGTACTAGGCATTCCTATTACTCCCCTTCTTATTCTCCCTATGCCCTCCACTGGGAATTTTGTGGGGTGTCTCTTTCATTTAGCCGCCAATTTCCCACCATGTAATTCTGCCTCAACACCCTTCTTTCATATTCTTTCTTTTTATACATGACCTTCATAAGTCTATTTCATGTTTTATAGAGAGAATTTGGTTAGCTCTTTTTCTGCTGTGTTCTAAGGATTATCTTTCCACAACCAAAATGCTGTGCTAAGAAAGAAAAATTATTTTTTTGCCCTTAAGAGGAATTCTGCTACCAGCTATTAAGTCAGGCTTTTCCCCTAGTATACTTGAATCTATAACTTGAGCATAGTGGTACCTCTTTTTTACTTAAGTATGGATTAGTATATCTAAACTGACCTGCAGATTCGTCTACTGGGATACCCTGTACTGTGCTGGCCTTTCTGGCTATCACTGTCTGACAGCATATTAGGAACACCACTCATGTCAGACCCTACCCCTTGCCTTTCCTCTTGACAATTTATAGATCCAATGCTATTTAGACAGGTGGAGAGGTAATCTCACCAGCGAGGCAATTCCCTTGGGCCATTATACATGCAAGATATTGCCTCAATTCAAAAATGCTATTGGAGGATTTCACTGAACACTCCAGTAAAGAAATTCCTGAAACTGCAGTGTTGAAACTAGCAAAAGGGCTCTGCTATAAGAAGTAATATTCTCACCAAGCTGTTGATACCATTTGAGAAATTTACATCTTGAGACAGTATCGGATGGCAGTGATAACAAGCTCCTGTGTCAACGATTCTCCATGTCTGTCAATTGATCTCATCCCAGGTAAAGCAGGGGCAGTGACTGTCTTATTGCAAGATAAGTGCAGGCCCCCAAACTACCAGAAGCACCCATGAACACTTTAGTGCCTAAAAGAGAGTGAAATCCTATCAGAAAACAATGAACATAGGTTCTGTTCAGTTTCCTTTCCAAGGACCATGTCTGTATGCTTGGGAGTTGATTTAAACTGCTTCTTGTTTTTCAAATACTCAAACTGTCCTACCCACTTGGGGAGGAAATATTGAAGTTATCGATCATTGAGAGAAAAAAATACAACAGGCAAGGATCTAGCAGCTATATTAATGTACATATTGCTGTGGAAGTGCTTCAATGTCCTGTCCCTCAACCTCTCCCCAGTGTTTGAAAGTGAAGTGAAAGTGTTTGTAGCTCAGTTGTGTCCAATTCTTTGCAAGCCCATGGATCGTACCCCACCAGGCTTCTCTGTCCATGGGATTCTCCAGGCAAGAATACTGGAGTGAGTTGCCATTTCCTCCTCCAGGGGATCTTCCCAACGCAGAAATTGAACTCAGGTCTCCTGGATTGCAGACAGATTCTTTACCATCTGATCTATCAGAGAAGTCCCCAAATCCCTGAACCCAACAATGACAGAGCTGTGAAAGACCAACACGACTCACCCTCACTGAGTAGTGGGGGTCTCTTGGCAACCAGGGTGAAAACACCACCTTAGCAGGTGACAGACACTTGAGCCTTGGCTAGGGCATTAATGAACAATATTAATAAAGACTAATTAGATAGTGTTTGTTGAAATGTTTCCAAAGTGATGAGCAAAATAAAGCCAACCTAAAGAAAATATTGAAAAGCCTCCCACTGAGCATGCTCAGAAAGAGCATTTGAACTTCTTTTATTTTTAAAATGCTCAACCATTTTCTTCAAAAACTTGGCTTGATCTTCCTGATTCAGTGATAACTGAAGTCATGCCAACTTTGATGTTTTTAGCTTCAGCTGTTTTAGAGCTATATGTGATCCCCCCAAAAGGTTGGAGTGATTTTTATTTCTGAGTGAAGAAGGAAGCATATGTTTTAACCCTCATGTGCCTTTTTTGAGAAAGGATGAATTAACATCCTATAATGTTTTACCTTTGGGCTTAAAATAAAGAGTGTGGTTTGAAAGTCAAGGATACATTTTTCAGAAATTAAAATGGAGGCTCCAGCCTTCAGGATTAAGTCCATGGATTTTTGTCTGTTTTACCAAATACATTTGGTGAATTGCTTGTCTGCTGCTATTGTTTTAAAATGGCAGCAGAGACAAGGCAGTCTGGAGACTTGAGCAAGATGGACCACACACAAACCTAACTTCAGGACATCAAAAAAACATGAAACTAATATGCAGAAACACTGGAGCATCTTGAATACATTTTTTTCTAACCAGATAAATGACAGAATGGGGAATAAAAGTGAATTTCAAAAGCTGTAATCCACCTGACAGTCTAATTTCCCCTTCTAATTATAGAAATAGGAAGGAAGGAATAAATAATGAGAATTTAGAGGCCGAGTGATACCAAATATAACTAATCCCATTGAAGGAGAAGGAATGTAGAAGACAGGGTTGTCAGGGTGGCTTCTAAGAGCCATGCCTACATTCTTTCCCATTTTCAACCATGCCAAGACTTCCCTCAGATTTCCCCTGGAATCAGTTTTTCATTGTGTCTCCTTAGGACACACCAGAGATGGTGAGGTAAAGAAATCACGGTAATTACGGCTGATACCGTTATTAGCTAGAAAGTTAGACAACAGCCCTAATGATGAAGCTCGGATGTGTTAAATGGCTCCCAGCAAACCCTAGTTGGTGTAAAACTTACATGAGAAGTTTAGGATCGGGCATTCCCTGGGTTTCTATAGGTGGAAACACTGGATGATTCTGGCACTTCCAGATCAGACCTAGGTCATTTTTGCCGATGATTACACAATGTCATCTAGTAGTATCAAATTAAATTTCACTAAATCACAATTCGCCCTATATCCTGGTATGTACCCGAAACTCTGGAAGAACAACAAAAGGAAAGAATTGGTAAAGAAATGACAAATGTCTCACTCTTACAATGTCAGAAAAACTATGGGCAGAAAAATTGAAACCAGAATGAAAAGAAAGGAAATTGAGTCTGTGTTTACAAAAGGATTCCAATTCTGGGTGAACTGTCCAACTCAACCAGTGGCTTTGGAGAAACATGATTAAAGTGATGACTGAGGTGTTTTGTGTCCCAGCCTCAGTTTCCTTTCGTCCCCTCTGAGTCCCGTAACAGCCAATCAGAAAGGAACCTGGCCCGGAGGCTTGTCAGTGATAATAATTGAAAACATCTGTCCATGTAGCAAGTGTGGGAAGCCAGAGCAGTTCTCTGACAGAGGGAGTTCTCAGACAGCAAAGCCATAACCACGACTGCGCTCATATTCTCCTTCACAGGATTTTCTCACTGCCAGCTGTCTTTATTCTCCTGCCAGGAAAGCCAGGGGCCTGGGGCTCTTACCCGGGCTGGGGTTAAGTGAGCTGGGACCAGGGGAAGGAGGGGTACAGGCTGGCTCAGAGCTTTGGGTATGGAGATGAGGGCTATCTGATCAGGAACTAAAGAGACCCAGGGCTGGGGGGGAAAGAGCAGCAAACAGAGAAACCAGTGAAGTATAAGGAGGACAGAGGGATAATAAGAGAAGAGGAGTTCCTAGTCTGCATTCAGAAGACCTGTCTTTGAATCTCGACACAACCACTTCTGTGTGACACAGGGCACCTCCCTGAGCCTCAAGTGTTTCATCTTTGCGTGCTGAACTGTGCTTAGTCGCTCAGTCACTTGTCCAGCTCTTTGCGACCCCATGGACTGTAGCCCACCCAGCTCCACTGTCCATGGGGATTCTCCAGGCAAGAATACTGGAGTAATAATGCTCATAAAGCTCTCATAAAGCTGTTGTCAGGAAACAATAAAATGATGCACTTGAGTGGCACAAAGCAAGGGCTGAACAAACATTAGCTTCTTTATCAGAGAGAAGATGGTTTACCATACAGCACTTGAGGTTTAGAAAAACAGAAGCAGAAATTCCTACTGGAGGGCCTGATACCAGGGTCATGAGCTGAGATGTTCCTGCTGATTGTGTCATGTCGTCTTAGATGGTAACTATGTTGTTCCTACAAATATGGCTCATCCCCTGGCTGTAGCCTTTGCCAACCTGTGTTGCTTGGCCTTTTGTGCTGACTCTTTGTTGTAGCTTCTCTGTGTCCCTAGAGCCACGTTCTGGGCTGCATCAACTTCCCTCTGATCTAGCTGGCTTCACCACACTCCCGATGTACCAATGTCTCATTCTGTTGGTCCCAGCAGTTTGCCAGGTCTTTCAGCTTGGTGCTGAATCTATCAAGGGAATATCTGGCCAGAGCAATGCCAGTAAAACATTACTTCAGCCAATTGAAGAGAAAATTCCAAATTGTAGGTTAGAGAACATTTAAAGCAAGGAAAGTTGGAGCAAGGAAAAGAAAGAAAATAAAGTTCTTAATAGTAAGATTTAGATGTTTTCCCCTGCCTACAGGAAAAAAAAAAAAGTTTTCATTGAAAATATAATAAACCAATAGATTCAGAAGGAAAAAAGAAACAAAGGATCTTAAAGGGAAACATTCAAAAACACCAAATTATCCACATCATTTCATTGCTTAAGATACCCTGTACCTAAATGAACCACCTCTGAAAACTGCATGAATAGTCACATCAGCACAATTGTATGTATAACTAACTCAGTTATATGATGTATGATATTCACTTGGAAGCTAGAAGGAATAAATCCAGCTTGCAAAGAAGCAGAACTTACTTTTGGTGAGGGGGTGCTTAGGTCCTGAGAAAATCTTGCTTAACACATGGGTGGCAAGAAATAATACAAAAGGAGAAACTTGGGGAGGCCAACTTTGTATCATTAGTTAAGAACAGTTATGTATTGTATATGTATCCAACATAAACACTTGGCTAAGGATGTTATTCTACTGACAGTGTTTGCCTTTCCTTATGGTCATCAGCTGGTGACTACTGCTACTTGGCTGCAAAGCACTTCATCCATAAAGAAAAGCACCATAAGTAATAATGAGTGTGAGTTTGTGTTCATTGCAAAGCAAGAATTCAGCTTCAACAAGAGTTTTTTTATCCAATTGAAATGAATCAAACTGTTTAACCTAATTGGGCTTCTATAAATCAGGAGTGTTGTCATATTAGTAATCCTCCCAGATAAGGCATTGCAATGAGGCGCCATGCAAAGAGTACGAATGTATAAACACAAAATGAATAGAATCCATTGACCCTCTGCTATTTAGAAGCCTTGTACGTCTTCCCTCTATTATCACTACTTAATAAAATTACTACTTAACAACTGACATTAGTAGACCCTTTTAACCATTGAGAGACTGGATTTTTCCTTTCTGTGACTTTTTTCTTCAGTCTGCACATACAACCACAGAAATCTTCATTTTTTGATGATTATAAGGTAATAAAATATACTAGTAAGGTAGGTAATGTACATCCATTGGAAACTGGGTTTTTTTAAAATACAGATTATATATGTTGTATAATTTCTTCTAAAAAATGAAGCAGGTATTATGTTCTAATTTGAAAGGACTACCGATTTATATCTCATTATAGATATATTTCTTTAAATGTCTTGCAAATAGTTATCTTTGCAAATTAAATCTAATATATATCGGAGAAGGCAATGGCACCCCACTCCAGTACTCTTGCCTAGAAAATCCCATGGACGGAGGAGCCTGGTAGGCTGCAGTCCATGGGGTCGCTAAGAGTCGGATGCAACTGAGCGACTTCACTTTCACTTTTCACTTTTATGCATTGAAGAAGGAAATGGCAACCTACTCCAGTGTTCTTGCCTGGAGAATCCCAGGGACGTGGAAGCCTGGTAGGCTGCTGTCTATGGGGTCGCACAGAGTCGGACACGACTGAAGCGACTTAGCAGCAGCAGCAGCAGCATATCTAAAGTCACTATTTGTCTACTTTGACACTTCTATGCAGCTATAATTTTCCCTTTTTTTTTCCCTATACTCACTTAAGGGTAGCTTGGTTCAAATGCTCCCAGCAGCTTGCCTCTCAAGTTTCCAGATTCCTTCTCATCTAGGAAGGCTTTGTAATACTTCTATAGATGTATCTGATTTCCTTTTGAAATTACTTTTACCCTGAATGGCACATTCCTGGCACATACACCACCATTTCTCATCCAAATCCCATGTAGACATTATTGATTGGTCACATAGCTCTTTTAGCTTCAGGGTCGTTCCCCACAGAGCAGACAGCCACCATCAGCCAGGTAAAGCTGTGTCATCTCAGCCAAAGTGGGTCTCTTGGTCCATTGCCACCATTCTTTTATAGGTGTTATGAAAACAAAAATGCAGACTACAGACACACCCTTATGCTTCCAAGAGAACAGGAGGCTTGTGTCTGTTTCCTCAAAAATTCCCTAAGTCTGCCTTTTTCTTTCAATCTTTATTTTAATAAATAAATATAAGTCTTATAGTGAAGATATCCATGCTGTCCTGTGCTTAGTCACTCAGTTGTGTCTGACTCTTTGAGACCCCATGGACTGTAGTCTACCAGGCTCCTCTATCCAGGGGGATTCTCCAGGCAAGAATACTGGAGTGGGTTGCCATGCCCTCCTCCAGGGGATCTTCCCAATCCTGGAGTCGAACTGGGGTCTCCTGCATTTCAGACAGATTCTTTACCAGCTGAGCTACCAGGAAAGCCCAAAATATGCATACATACCCTGTATGTGTCAATTATATGTAAAGCATATACGTACATAGGTAAGACATTATTACAATCCCTTAAATTTTAGAGTTTCTTTATTTTGCTGTTGAGAACTGTGCTTACCATGTGTTTCTGAGCTTGTCAACTTTCCTTACCAATCATTTCAAATTTGAGGAAGGAAAAAAAAAGAGTTTAAACTTTGCGTGTATGTATTAAATTGTTGAACAACAGGATTTAGTGCACAAATTAGAACTCCTCTAGCCCAACTGTCTCATTTTCCAAAAGAGGAAGCTGGGGATGAGGAAGATTAAGTGAATCTCCAAAGTCCTACATGCAATAAAAAGTGGAGACAGGGAAGAAACCAGGCTTTCTGTGTCTTTGAACAATTGATCTCCCACCCAGTCATTAAACTGTGCATGTTTATTAGACCAAAACTTCCTTACTGAATCAACTTTTTCTCCAGGTTCCTATGGTGTACTGGGTCAGTAGGCCTCAGGGACATCTACACAATACTCTAAGTCAGTTCTTTCTCCTTTGAATGATGTAGACATTTCTGTAAAAAAGCAAAACTTATCAACACAATCCTCACAACTCCTACATTCTATTTCTGACACCTTAACCTAAAGTAATTTCACACTACCTCATAAAAACCCTTGAAAACAGAGCATCCAAGGATGATATTTTGCACCTACTGAATTCTCTTTTCCAAAAAAAGCCTCTAAATGTTACATTAAATTGCTATATTTCCAAATTCTATTCTCCAGTCATCCTCTGTGATTTTTTTCAAAAGAAGCAAAAAGAGAAGACAGGGGAAAGGAGAAAGGGAAAAAGGACTGACATGGAAAAGGACTCAAGGTCTTTGCTGATCATCTTGACTTGCCCTTCTGGACTTAAGAAAAAGCAGCTAACAAGAGTATCTGTGGATAGCTTGGCTCTGACTGTAGCTAGACAAGTATTAGAGAATATCTCATTTTTGTTCAGTTCAGTTCACTTTCTGTTGGAGCAAAAATGCATCTGGGTGAGGAAAAACTTAACCTGCCAGTGACCTGTAAAGCAAAATCTATTTGTAATAACAGGAAGGTATAGAATGCCCAAATTTCCTACTGCAGTGAAAATAGGAGTAAAGTAGAAGGTAACACACCACCTAAACTCAAAGATTTTGCAATCTAATTGAGGGAGATAAAACATATGTGCATGAAATAACTTAGAGATAAAAATAAAACATGTCAACAACAATGTAATACAATCTGAATGTTTAAATGCCAAGAAAGCAAATAACGAAGTGATCAGAATACAGTTCTTAAAGGCTTCCTCATAGAGACAGGCTTAAATATGGTTTTGGATATGGTGACTGACACACAGAGCAAAACAATTCAAATGCGTGTGGCCATAAAAATAGGCAAGCAGGAATCGACCTCGGTCCCCTGAATTAATGCAATCTGCTTCTGTTATCCTTTTTTTTTCTTTCACTTTTTTATAATTTTACTGGTGGACTATAGTCCATAGGGTCAGACACAACTGAAGCAACTTAGCATTCATGCACACACTTTTTCAGAACAGATTTAGGTTTACAAAAATCTGAATAGAATGTACAGAGAGTTTTCATATACTCTCCACTCCCCTTCCCCCTGCTCCCCAAAACATACACACACAACCACAGAATCTCCCGTTATTAAAATCTTGCATTAGTGTGGTACATTTGTTTTAATTGATAAGCCAACATCAATACATCATTGTTAGCTAAAGTCCATAGTTTACATTAAGGTTCACTCTTAATGTTGTAAATTACATGAATTTTGATAAATATTTGGTGACATGTATGCACCATTATATCATACAGAATAACTCTACTACCTAAGACTCCTCTGTGCTCTGCCCAGTCATCCCTCCCTCTTCCCAAACTCCTGGCAACCACTGATCTTTCACTATCTCTAGATTTTGCCTTTTTCAGAATGTCAGATGCTTAAATCATATAGCCTTTTCAGATGGGCCTCTTTCACTTGGCAGCATACATTTTAAATGGATCTCTTCATGGTTTGATAGTGCACTCCTTTTCATTGCCAAATAATATTCCATCATCTCACAATGTGAATGTCCCACAGTTTGTTTATCTATTCACCCATTGAAGGACATTCATAAGCATTTAAGATTTAAAAACAAAGTTGTTGTTGTTTTTAACCAATTCATTACTCAGGTAGGAAATTGATTCTCAGAACCCATATTCTTTTTACCTTGAGACTTCTTTGTCTAGGGAAGTATGTTGTCATTTTTCTTTAACATGAGAGCAGGTCATCATTTGTCTCCTTAAACTTGTGGGTTTTAAGCCACCTCACCCTTTTGCTTTCACTCTTTGATAACATGAAAGCAAAGTTTTTTACAACATATAACCAAAAGTTATAAAATTATGAGAATTATGAAATTAAGTTCTGAGTTTTTAAATTGAACATGGTTACTATCAAGCATCTATTGGGGGTCATGTTTTTCCTGTCCGTTAGAACTGTAATTATGGTTTGTCTTCACAATGAATCAGAATATAAATCTAAATTTGACATTATGCCTTTTTCTCTTTTTTTTTTTTTTAGCCAGTGTTAATTATATCCAAAGAAACAATTCTATGACTTTTACAAAAGTGACATCCTAGGCTGTTGACTCTAAATGCAGCCAAATATCACCTGGCACACCTGTGTCTTCTTTTTTGACACCAAATAACATTGATAACCAAATTACTCTAGTAATAATAATTTTCAAGGGCTCCTCCCACCGTGGCATTTGAAGGAAATTGTCAATGAAAGTCATTTCCTTGGCTCCATAAATATGTATACATGTTGATTTTAAGACAGCACACAGGAGACTTTGCCAGAAAAATTTAAAAGTTCAAGCAGAAAAAATAATCCCAGTATCTCTCTGTCATTTGCCGCTTTGTATTTGTTTCCTTAAAATGCACAGCTAAATGCTCTCTACACATAGATATCACTTGGTAGGCAGGGTGTATCTTATTACTGTGTTATTTTCCAGTACATTTGGCGTAGTTAAGGTAAAGTGTATTAACTTTCTCTCAAAATAAAGATGAAAACAGAGCTGTAGCAGTCGTGAATGCTTCAGCCATTGTCAGGAAGTTAAGAACTGACGGGAGGTCCAAATAACCAGCTCTGCCTGTGCATATACCGTCGTTTTCCCCTGGGATAGTCGGTCTAATCCTACAATGTATCTGACTGGCATGAATGTAGAATTACTTTCAATAAAGATTTTATTTCAAGCTTGGATGATTTCCCCCAAAACATCTTGTCACTGAGGCAAAGTATATCATAGAATATCTGATTTTTTTTCCCCTCCAAGTCAGCTTTTGAGGGCGAAAAATACACATTTCAACTCAAGTACTCAACTCAGGTCAATTCTCTGTAAAAATCACATTTTAACATATCTAGGCTGATTAGAGATTTGCTACGTTAAAGAAATCAGGGAGCTGTCAAAGAGAGCTTACTCTAAAGTCTGCAAATGTTAAGAATAAGTAACACATTTGCTCATCTACAGCTTGCACCCCCCACCCCTGCAGTAACCTCCACTTGAAGAGCAGGCAGGACAGATGACTCCACGAGCTAATACCCAGCTTCTAGAATATTTGTCTTTTTGCAAGTAAGGAACATTTAAAGGTCACATCTTCCAATAAGTATGAGATTGTTTCCAGGCTATATGAGAAATATGAATGGCCTGGTCATGATCACTCTAAAACCATCTTCATTTCTCCATTTCTCCTTGTCTCTGTCTTTATCCTTTTCTCTTCTTTCATGATGCCAAATTAAGTCAGCATGTCAAGATAGGGGAACAGTCGGTAGCAGTACACTACTCTATTTTGAGTTCACTGAAATGTTTCATTTTGGGCTTGCTTACATTATTTCAGCCTTGCTGTCACTTTGTTTAATTTATGCTTGGTTCATATACACTTAAAAATATCTTAGGTTACCTATAGCCTCACCCCTTAGTCACTAAAAGCACACAAATCACACGGCTTAGTTCTAATGGGATAGGAGTAATTACTTTAATATTTAATAATCATAGCACATTATATTTATACAATGTTTTAAATTCAAAATCCCTCTTATCTCTATTATTACATTTTATTACTAACATGTAATATTATAATAAAATGTATGCACAAGAATGAAAACTCAGCATGGATAACAGCAGATGAAACTTAGAGGAATGAAAAGGTCCAGATTTGAGTCATCACAGGTGATTACAGACAATAGACGCATGAGTTAGCCTGACGTCCATGTGCACAAGGATGTATGCAGGAACTCGCACAATTTATTTCTCCACCACAGTACAGATTACAAATTCATGTGTATAAAGGCAAAACAAATAGCTTCTATATTTAAGCCAAGTATTATATATATTTAAAGGGGTTTACCTTTCTGCTGCTGCTGCTGCTGCTGCCACTTCAGTTGTGTCCGACTCTATGCGACCCCATAGACGGCAGCCCACCAGGCTTCCGCAACCCTGGGATTCTCAAGGCAATAACACTGGAGTGGGTTGCCATTTCCTTCTCCAGTGCATGAAAGTGAAAAGTGAAAATGAAGTCACTCAGTCGTGTCCGACTCTTTGCAACCCCATGGACTGCAGCCTACCAGGCTCCTCTGTCCGTGGGATTTTCCAGGCAAGAGTACTGGAGTGGGGTGCCATCGCCTTCTCCGTGCCTTTCTGCAGATATAAACATTTTACCTAAAATACTATGTGATGGTCAGATTTCAGATGGTCAGGAAAAAAAGTGTCATTATCTTTAGCTTCAACCATCCATAGTATAAATCAGATAAAAATTATGTTTTATTCTAGACTTTTCTCATCAGTTTTGTTCAAATCAGGTACATGTTAAAAACTGAGTCAGATAATATGTGGGAAAGAAAGGTACCCTGCATAGTTAACAAGCCCTGAACTAGGTCTCAAGAAATAGTATCTCTGTTTAACAATCTCTGCATTCATGTTCTCACCATCTCTGATGTACAAGAAACGTAAGTATTGTACCAAAATCAAAACTAATTTCCCTCTTGAGGCCCTTTTTGCTTGTTTCTTTTCCCCAGAATTCAGATGTTTATGCAGTTGACAAGTATTTATTGAGTACCTAGTATGTGTCGATCTAGATGGGCATTGGAAAGACACAGCTGTGACAGAGAAGAGCTCCCATGGGCATCATTTCTGAGTAAGATGATAGGAAGGCAGGACTGTCTCAAACCAGGCATTATTTGAGGCCCATTCTTCTAAATGTTTTAAATTTAGTCAATTCAGAGTGTCTTCTAGACACTTCTAAACATTTTCCTGGGTCATTTCTAGTTCTGGAGGGCTAAGAATGGCCTAAGCATCTGGTGAGGGGCAGGGAGAGCATCCATTTATACAGTATTTCAGTAAATATTGGCTGAGCACCTATGAGCCAAAGACTAATCCCGGTCTAGGAATACAGCACTAAACAGAAACAAAGTCCTGGTCCTTAAGATGTTTACATTCTGTTGGAGAAAGGTAATAAAGCAGATAAGCAGGGTAGAAAGTGTCTGGCTTTTGTCACCTGTCCTGGATGGTCTTCATTTCCTTCTGGTTGTTTGTCTTCATCTCTTCCAATCCCAGGTCTGGTATTGGTCACCAGCAGACCCTGTGAAGGTTATCTTGCTATCTTTGTGTAGATATACCATGCAGTAATTTGTATTTAACTATTCCTGATACATTAAACATGAAGAAATCTGAGGGTTGTTTTTTTTTTTTTAACTTTTTACTTTGCATTGGAATATAGCCGATTAACAAATAATTATGTGATAGTTACAGGCGAATCGCAAAGGGACTCAGCCATAAACACACGTGTATCCATTCTCCCCCAAACTCCCCTCCCATCCAGGCTGTCACATAACACTGAGCAGAGAACTCTGAGATTTTGTTCTAACCCTAGGTCTGCTCCAAGGGGAGAATAGAGGTCTGTCTGATCTCAGAATCCTCAGACTTGCCCACAGCCTGTCCTCAGGAAGAGGGATAGGAAGGGTTCCTGACCGAGCCACCTTCACAGGACCTTATCAAGTCTCTTCTCTTCTTAACTCTCCTCCCAATCCAGAGAAATCTTTCTCTTGTCTGGCAGCATGGTAACCTGGCTCTTCATCTACCTTCCAGTCTACTGATTAGGCCATCATTCCAATTCTAAGTCCAGGGCACTTGAGCCTTTGAAACCCCAAGGCCCAGTCCTTTGCAATTCAAATACCCCAGTTTACAAAGAAACCAAAGCACTTTCTCTGCTCTTCTGTTGTACCATCCCTCTACTGAGGACAAAATGTTGTTAATGGAATCTTGGAGAAAAGAAAAAGGTATGAGCGAGGGTGGAGAAGAAACCTCAGTTACGATATATTATCCCACGTCATCTTGGACTTTCCCAGAATGTTCATTCTTTCATCATTAATCTGGAAGCCCAAACCAAACCACATTTTAAATATCACTGGATTTACCATCCAGTATGGGAATCTGGAACATCTGTGAATGCCTCCTGATGGAGAACTTGTGTTCTTTTTATGTGTAGAATATTTAATAACCTTGATAGTCTCCTTATTTTTATAGTATACATTTAGAAAAATCTATACCAAGTAATAGGGAGAAGGCAATGGCACCCCACTCTAGTACTGTTGCCCGGAAAATCCCATGGATGGAGGAGCCTGGTAGGCTGCAGTCCATGGGGTCGCTAAGAGTCAGACACGACTGAGCGACTTCTTTCACTTTCCACTTTCATGCATTGGAGAAGGAAATGGCAACCCACTCCTGTGTTCTTGCCTGGAGAATCTCAGGGACGGAGAAGCCTGGTAGGCTGCAGTCCATGGGGTCGCACAGAGTCGGACACGACTGAAGTGACCTAGCAGCATACCAAATAATAATAATAACTAAATGACAGAATTATGAGGGATTTTTATTTTCTATTGTAACTTGTCTACGTTCTCTAAATTTTCTGTAATAAATGTGAATCTTTTGAAGCAGACTAGTCTATTTTCACAACTCTAATTCTTCATACAGAAATGAAATTAGTCTGTGGGTCAGTTGCAGGAACTGGATTTACTAGAGAAAAATAGACTTTTTCTTCCATATCATGGGGTTTGTTTGTTTTTTTTTTCTTTTTTTGCATTCAGTCATCACAGCTGCCCTAACTGTTCTTTTTTCTGAAGCAAAACACCATCAGTCCCTGTCCTCTATCACTGAGCAGCCTGTCACTCAGATGCACACATTCACCTTGGAGCCTCAACTTGTGTAGCCAGAGTCAAGTCACTGTGAAAAATATATAAAATTTATTTTCCCTCAGAAAGTAAAATTAAGTGTGGACAACTGAATACTGACACACAGACTAGAACTGACTTTCTTTCAGCTCCTCTGGAACCTCTTAAACTAGGAGACAATTTTCTAGAAAACTGCGGAAGGTTTGATGTTGATCCCTTAGTGGAATAGGAATAGCGGAAAAGAGGTTGATGAATTCTGACTTTGCACATGGATAGTATATATTCCTTTTAGATTTATCTAAAATCATAAGGCAAATATTTAAGTTCCATATTCCCACTAATGTCTTATAATTAGGTGCCTTACTCTGCTTGGCCTAATTAATGCTGATCCACGCACAACCCCCAATGTTCTGTATAAAATGTTACTAGCACATACTAGTGTTTTAACTGCCTTATTGGACAAATTCCAAGTAAAGAATAATAAACAGTGTTATATTTTTTTCTTTTCTAAAAATACTTCCAACATGTCATATATTTCCTAGCCTTTCTCTCTTAAACCCAGGGCAGTGTCTTCCCAGGATGATGATGTTATCCATGGTTATTGCTAGATCAACAGAGCTCAGGGAATAGGCAAATTAAGACTTCTTTTACTGCTGACATGGTCAAATGTGAATGGCTAAAACCATTTGAAAGCTTAACAGAAAACACCTAAGGGGAACCGTAGCTGAAATTCTCAGTCTGTCTCACCAATAGTGCATTTCCTTCCACAATGATAAGTGAATATTCTCAGAAGTTGAACACACTGTGTGAATCTGGAGAAAAAGGCAATATGTATTAATTTGATTTTTCTTCCACCTGAAACCCTTTTCATCTGTATAAATATATCCTTGAATATGAACCAGGTGATGAAAAAATCAAAATATGTCACCCAAGACTTTCTGACTCACTTCCCTTCCACATCTACCCCAGGTCTCAGGCCTCATCATTAAGAAACCCCTTGATTTCAAACCCCTTGATTTCTCGACTCTTAGTTATTTGTGGAAAGAAGATCTATCTCCCAGAGTAATAAAGATCTGCATCTTCGTCTAAGTGTTGCTGCCACTCAACTATGTGATCTCGATCAAATTATTCAGTGTTTCTCAGGCTCATTTTATCCGTCTGAAAATTTTCTTTTATATCTGAAAAAGAAAAAAAATGGAAATATTCCTAGTGTATATTAAAGTTACAGTTATTTGAACAGTAAAGTGGTAGTGCAGAATACAAGCACAAATCATCCAGAATAGAACATACCAGGTGTTTTTGTCTGTGAGTTGTAGGATATATTATTGGGGCAATCAGCTAGCTATTGAAAAAAAATAGAGATTACCTTCACATTTCATATAGTAAAATACACTGAGATGAATTAGAAGATACAAAAATGATACCATTTTTAAAATCTAGAAAAAAATATTGATGACAATTACCTGATTTATTTAAATGGATGAATTTTATAATTAAAAAATAATGAGAGAAATTCCAAAAGAAATGATGCTAGATATGAACACATAAACATATAAATAAACAAAATTAAGGAAAAATATAATTGAGAGAATATAAATACAACAAAAGTAATGAAATATTATGCCATTTAACACACAAAAACTCAGAAATCTAATATGTACAAGTATGTTCATTGTAACATGTTTCATTGTCTGTAACAGCGAAAAATTAGAAGCAACATAAAAGTCCATCGGCAAGGGAATGGTTAAATAAATTATTTTCATACTATGAAATGTAACAGCATTTTTCAAAGGATGAGGTATTTTTAAATGTACTGACTTGGAAAGATTCCCATGATATATAGTTAAGGGGGAAAAAGCAAGTTGTACTATAACATATTATGTATTTTTATCTCATTCTTTTTTTTTTTTTTTAAGAAAATAGACACTAAAGGGATTGTTGTTGTTCAGTCACTAAGTTGTGTCTGATTCTGTGTGACCCCATGGACTAGCCCACCAGGCTCCTCTGTCCTTGAGATTTCCCAGGCAAAAATACTGGAGTGAGTTGCCATTTCCATCTCCTGGGTATCTTCCCAACTGAGGGATCAAACTTGTCCTGCATTGGTAGGCAGATTCTTTACTCCTGAACCACCAGGGAAGCCCAGGTAGATGGATAGATAAATAGAAAAACATCCAGAGGGAGCACCCATCTGTTAATTATAGTTGTCTTGAAGGAGTTTGACTAGAAAAACAGAAGGTTTGACCTTTTCATTCTATATTCTCCTGATTAGCACACTTTTTAAATACTATGTGTTAGTTTTGTTATACAAAATAATTAAATGGATGAAACAAACAAAATTGTATGCTCTCAATAAGAAAAGGGCAGGTGGTATGAAAGGTTATTCACAGAAGAGATAATCCATATTGCTGTGCTTTTTAAACTTCTTCCCCATTTCCTAAATTCAAAGAATCCTAACTTTAAACAATGATAGATCATTTTTCACCTATCAAGTTAGCAATTATTTTAAGAAGAATAAAATCAAGTGATAATAATGCTATCAGGACTATGAATTGTCATGTTACATATCCCACATTATCATGGTTTAAGAAAAGAAAACCCTTAACTTAATGATCTAGTGCGAATTCTCAAAGTGTGGTCCCCAGACCAATTGTATCCTCTCAAGGAACTTGTGACTAGTGTAATATTCTCAAGTCCCTCCTCAGAGTTGCTGAACCAGAAGTCTGAAGGTGAAGTTCAGTGATTTGTGATACAACCCAGTTTGCAAATTATTCTCATGAATGGTAAAGTTTCAGAACCATTGATCTAATTGCTACATTTCTACTACTGCGGAGTTTCTCAACAGCAGCAATACTGACATTTGGGGCTGGATAAATTGTTTGGGGAGACTGTCCTGTGCATTGTAGACTGTTAGACTGTCCTTTGCCTCTGACTCAATAGATGCCATAGCAACTCACCTCCACTCCACTCAGTCATGACAACCTTGGATATCTCCAGACACTGCAAATGCCTCATGGGAGATGCGGGGGTAGGGAAGTTGCCCCTATTTGGAAACAACTGCCTAAAGAAATACTCCAAAAATGTGGAGAATGAGTATACAAAAAAAGGGTTTTTAACATATTAATTACATTTATACTAAGAAATCATAGAGTACAAACCATTCTGTCCCATATAAGATAATTAGTAAAAGCTATGGTAAAGAATCTGCCTGCCAGTGCAGGTAGACGTAAGAGACACAGGTTTGATCCCTGGGTCGGGAAGATCTCCTGGAGAAGGGCCCAGCCACCCACTCCAGTATTCTTACCTGGAGAATCTCATGGACAGAGGAGCCTGGCAGGCTGCAGTCCGTAAGGTAACACAAAGTCGAACATGAGTTAAGCGACTTAGCATGCACGCACATATATAAAACATAGGGCTTCCCAGGTGGCACTAGCAGTAAAGAACCCGCCTGCCAATGCAGGAGATGCTGGAGACACAGGTTTGATCCCTGGGTTAGAAAGATACCTTGGAGAAGGGAATGGCTATCTACTCCAGTATTCTTGTCTGGAGAATCCCACGAACAGAGGAGGCAGGCTACAGTTCATGGGGTCACAAAGAGTCGGACACGACTAAGTAACTAACTCACAATACACATATAAGACATGAGAACTGCTCATGACAGAAGTGAAAAATGTTGGCCACAAAATTATATAGAAAGTATTTTCTTGAATGTGTATATAAATAAATTATTTATACACGTATATTGAATGCTATCACCGTCATTCTCCTGCTCAAAACCCAAGGATGAACACATGTTCACTGTTAGAATTAAGTCCTAAGTCCTCCCTACAGTATTCCTACCTTATCTGTCTCACTCCCCAGCCTTCAGCTATACTATCCTCTTCTCTATTCCTAGAACCACCCAACACAACCTCACAACTGAGGCTCTCTACCAACTTTTTCCTGCCTGGAGTTTTCCTTCCTGTGGTGTGTGCACATAAGCTGCTCTCTGCCCAAGTGTCCTTTCCTTAGAAAGAACTTCTGAGAACCTTGTCTGCTATGTGTAGCACTTTCCACCTCTCTCTGCCCATCAAAATAATCTGGGGACTCTGTTATCTTTGGCCAGCCAGGCTCTACTCATTCTTAGCAAAGAGGACTCTCTGGGGATGGATTCTAGGCCATTAGGAATTTTTAAGAGGCTCCGAGGGTCAGTAGAAGAACCACCACTTCTCTTAGTCTTTCTTGAAGTACCTCTGTGCCGAAATCACTTTGTGTATTAATTAGTGGATTGTTTCTTGTCTGTTTCCCCAACTAGATTATAAGTTGCATATGGGTAGGAACTTTGTCTATTTTACTTGCTGCATCATCCCCAACATCAGGCACCTAGCAGGTATTGAGTAATAGCAGGTCTATTGAATAATAGATTTTAATGAATGAGAAATGATTACCTTGAGTTACTGTTACAGTTATTGGTGTATTTTTTTTCTTTATCATACTTTTCTTAACATCTCAAATTCTAATAGAATGTATTACTAATCAGAGCAAGAGAAATTACAGCTGAGTTTTAATTCTGCCTTTGAAAAGCATGGTATATTTGAAGCACAGTGATTAGCATGTAATGGATATTTGGCAAATAACCACTGTTTGTGTTCCTTTTTGATATTATCTGCTATGTAAGGGCTTTGGCTATGATATCCCATTTTATATATGTTGTTGTCACCTTATAGAATACATATTACAACCAGAAATAAGCCATTTTTAAGTCTACGGGCTAGTCATTTTTTTTTAGTCATTCCTTGTCTCTTATAGTTCTGAGTATTGCTTTAAAGATACATTAGACTCTCCTTGTAATGGCCAATCAATATAAATATGAAACAAGTGAATAATTGAAAATGTTTCAATCTTTTGAAATGAAATCATTGCAAAGAAGGTACTCAATAAATGTAAAGAATAAGGCCATGTTAGCTGTTAATGTGTAACTACCATATAAAGTACCTTTTCCACAATGTACTTTGAAAAAATTATATACACATAGCTTCGAAGATAATTTAAAAGCAAAAATGCCAGAACATAGCAGTAATTCTCTTTTAGGAGGATAATTCTTTGCTTACTTTGGAAAACAATAATAATAGGATATTTAAGCATAAAATTGAAGATTTTACAATTAGTTTAAGCCAGTTGATGTGTAAATTTGCATGTAAAAGTGACAGTCACCAGTGAATGACCACCTTGAAATATATTAGTTTAAATGCAAATAACAGTTGTAAATGCTCACCTTCTTTTATAATATTTGAAAATTTTTCTAACGTACAGCCCTGACTGTAAGGGGAAAAGTAGACTTCCTACTAAGTCCCCAATCTTAAAAAAAAAAAAATGAAAAAGGCCAATGTAGACATGGCAGTATATTTTGTGCAGATTGAGAGTAGGCAAGCATATGGTTAGCATGGATCCCCCCCAAAGTAGCTACAGCACATAGGAAGCATAAATTGAGCACAGTGAAAATTTATTCTATTTTTAGCAGCTTCTCCTCACTGAAGTGGTCAAAGTCACAATTAACATTTCATGTACAGTGGATGAGCTGTATTATACAAGCCAGGTGTGACCTGTTGGCAAAAGTACATTTACCACCGCACTTTCTCCATTAAACTATCCTAAAGTTATGTGTGTTGGAAAATCACAGCAATCCAGAGATAGAGAAGGGAATACTTATAATACACCTCCAATAACTTGAGGCTTGTCCTGCAGGCAATTCTGTGGCTTTCGACTTCCTTTGCAAGTCTCTATGATAACAGCAAAGCACAAACTTTAAAGGAAGTTTGCATCCTTATATCTGTTTGTAGCTGGTCTACTATTAAATGCTTTGGTCTTCTTAGCATTAATCTTGAGTTTTATGGTAAATCTCTCTTTCAGTTTGAATCATTTGGCTATGATTTTCAACAACTAAGAAATTTCTTTGAGTTAGTGATTCAGCTCACTTTTGGAAAAAAACTTACCTAGCATAAGTCTGTGAGGATTTTTTTGTCTGGAGCCCAACATCTGTAGCTGTGGATTATAGATTGTTTCTAAAATAATCTAAAATTGATGAATTGTTGCTCCTTCCATTGGGGCCCGACAAAAAGTAGCTCCAGCATTTCTTCTCCTTTTTGTGCTGTAAACTGTACATCACATTTTTAATCTCTTGCCAGAAAAATGAATTCTTACCTACTTTAAGATTTTATAAACTTAAATTTTACTTAGTGGTTAGAGAGTTTCTTTTACAAAGAATATATATCAAGTGCTATTTTGTGAACAAATTCATAAAATCATAATTATTCTTGTCAAGCTGTTTTAAACTTAGCAGTGTTCATAAATAGCCTTTTTCAAAAGAGTTGCAGTTTAAGATGTTTTTCCTGTTAGTGAAGCATTCACAGGCACTAACGTTTGAGCTCCTCACATTGCTTTGAATCAGGTATCTTCACTATTTCTTGGGAGTAAACTAATGTTGAGTAAACAAACATTTAGAAGAATTTCCAAATATTGATCTAAATATTTTTACACCTTTTCACCGTCCAGCCATTTGCTGTATAGTAATCTCTCAACCATGTGACTGCTCTCACCTTTGTCATTCAGATGTGGTCTTTTTGCCTTTGACCTTTGTTTTGTCCTCAAAGAGCTTCCCAGCTGGTGCAAGTGCTAAAGAACCTACCTGCCAATGCAGGGAGACATTAGAGATGTGGATTCAATCCCTGGGTTGAGAGTGGGGTTGCTGTGCCCCACTCCAGTATTCTTGTCCTAAAAAGGGAGTTCCTTTCATTTCTTTGTGAAAACACGTTAAATGGTAGCTCACAATTTACAACACTGTCGTGGAGTTTAAGGCCAGATGAAATCTGAGCCCTACCAGAGGGGTGGAACTTGCCAAAAGTGACCACAGTCTGATCTCTTTGAGTTAGCTGCTACTGAGTTCTGAAGCCTGAGTGGCAGAGGAGATTCAAACCATGTTTCAGATTCCTTAGCAAAGCACACTAGAGTAACATGTCTCAATATACACTCCTCCTTGTCACTCAAGAAAGAGGATCCACAATGTTCAAGTAAGTTAGGGAACATGCTAAGTTACACAAAGATGAACAGGGTTAGTTTTCTGCAGGACTTGTCAGAGCCTGTATTATGCTATTGTGCATTGTAAATTTCCAAGAAGGAAAAATGGCATATAATTTTCTGCAAACTTATCTTACTCCAGACTGCTATTTTTGTGAAGTGTGTCACAGAGATGGTGTTTGCAGAACTCACTTTAGTGAAAGCTGTCCTGGAAGTACTGCCAAACCCATAGTAAAAATGTATTTGGTTTCTGAATCAGATCCTCCCCTCCAATAATACAGCTTAACTGCATTTTAAGCTACTGGAAGTATAACTTACTGTTTTTGAGAGTTTTCCATCTTAGATACTAGATTGCATTTTTTTTTCCATTCCAGGCTTTCATTTCTTTCAGTAGCCTATATTTCTCCTCTACATATGTTTTACTAGTTGAAGCCTTCAGAAATAATGGCACTTGCAATGCACAGCTAGTCCCCACAGCAAGAGAGAAAAGTATTAGATCCATTGATTTGAGGTTAAAAAAAAAGAGAGAGAGATTTGAAGAATTTTGTAGGATAGTATTCTAGCTCTATTTTGAAATTGCGGTTGACTACTTATGTTCTCCTAAATCAACCACTTAACTGCTTAAAAATCTATTGAGGTAGAGAGTAGGTAGGTTCATATTTGAATAGTGAAGTCTGTAACAGCATAAATACATTTTCCAAACATACCCAGTTTGAGTGGCTTCTTTGCTAGATATGTCTATCACCACCTCTACAATAAAAGGGTTTAATCTAATGTGAATGTTGGTATGAGAATATTTTTGCCTATTTACGTGAATCATATAGTTCAGCAGTTGGTGATTTCCACCCACAAATAGTCTTCGCCCTCAGCATCTTTTCTAACCTAAAGATTGATTGATTTCTCAATATACCAACTACTGATTGGTTGATATTCAGAACATAAATTGTCAATGAAATATACACATACACACACAAGCATACATTTTGTAAGAGAGAGTAGGAAAGATAGTATGAATTCTATATAATATACATCCACATTTTCTTAACCTTTCTTAACTACATTTGATTTCTCTAAGTGTTATTGCAAGTTACTTAATTTTCCCAAACTTAAGAAAAAACTCCAAACTGCTAGGAAAATTTAACCTGCAAGTGGGCCTTAGAAAGCATCACTACGAACAAAGCTAGTGGAGGTGATGGAATTCCAGTTGAGCTATTCCAAATTCTGAAAGATGATGCTGTGAAAGTGCTGCACTCAATATGCCAGCAAATTTGGAAAACTCAGCAGTGGCCACAGGACTGGAAAAGGTCAGTTTTCATTCCAATCCCAAAGAAAGGCAATGCCAAAGGATGCTCAAACTACCGCACAATTGCACTCATCTCACACGCTAGTAAAGTAATGCTCAAAATTCTCCAAGCCAGGCTTCAGCAATATGTGAACTGTGAACTTCCTGATGTTCAAGCTGGTTTTAGAAAAGGCAGAGGAACCAGAGATCAAATTGTGAACATCCGCTGGATCATAGAAAAAGCAAGAGAGTTCCAGAAAAACATCTATTTCTGCTTTATTGACTATGCCAAAGCCTTTGACTGTGTGGATCACAATAAACTGTGGAAAATTCTGAAAGAGATGGGAATACCAGACCACCTGATCTGCCTCTTGAGAAATCTGTATGCAGGTCAGGAAGCAACAGTTAGAACTGGACATGGAACAACAGACTGGTTCCAAATAGGAAAAGGAGTACGTCAAGGCTGTATATTGTCACCATGCTTAATTAACTTCTATGCAGAGTACATCATAAGAAACGCTGGACTGGAAGAAACACAAGCTGGAATCAAGATTGCCAGGAGAAATATCAATCACCTCAGATATGCAGATGACACCACCCTTATGGCAGAAAGTGAAGAGGAACTCAAAAGCCTCTTGATGAGAGTGAAAGTGGAGAGTGAAAAAGTTGGCTTCAAGCTCAACATTCAGAAAATGAAGATCATGGCATCCGGTCCCATCACTTCATGGGAAATAGATGGGGAAACAGTGAAAACAGTGTCAGACTTTATTTTTCTGGGCTCCAAAATCACTAACGCTTACTCCTTGGAAGGAAAGTTAGGACCAACCTAGATAGTGTATTCAAAAGCAGAGACATTACTTTGCCAACAAAGGTTCGTCTAGTCAAGGCTATGGTTTTTCCTGTGGTCATGTATGGATGTGAGAGTTGGACTGTGAAGAAGGCTGAGTGCTGAAGAATTGATGCTTTTGAACTGTGGTGTTGGAGAAGACTCTTGAGAGTCCCTTGGACTGCAAGGATATCCAACCAGTCCATTCTGAAGGAGATCAGCCCTGGGATTTCTTTGGAAGGAATGATGCTAAAGCTGAAACTCCAGTACTTTGGCCACCTCATGCAAAGAGTTGACTCATTGGAAAAGACTCTGATGCTGGGAGGGACTGGGGGCAGGAGGAGAAGGGGACGACAGAGGATGAGATGGCTGGATGGCATCACTGACTCGATGAACGTGAGTCTGAGTGAACTCCGGGTGTTGGTGATGGGCAGGGAGGCCTGGCGTGCTGCAATTCATGGGGTCGCAAAGAGTCAGACATGACTGAGCAACTGATCTAATCTGATCTGATCTGAATGCAAGTATAACAAGAATACAGAACTATATATTCTTTGGTAAAATATACTTGTAACAGGATTACTTGAAAGTACCCATGAGTTTAAAGTGTTTTTATTAAAATCACATGGAGAGTGTGCAGAGAAATGGACACAGATTGAGATGGAATGAATGCTCTGCATTTACACACAGAGAAGTGCACAAAATGATCACTTGACAAAGGGCAAATTTAGGAAACTGATGAACTGGCAGAAATCCGTTTTAGGACTCCCTCCATGAACCACCGGCCAAGAGAGAGAAACTTGCCTGAGGGGGACCTCTGACAGCCGCTCTGCCTCCTACCCGTCACTCCATTGAAGTTGAGCCTTGGTTTCTTCTCTGGATTGGTTCATGCTCTGAATTCTTAGACCAGGACTTTGGCTGAGTGGGAAAAATATAAAGAACACTGGGAAACTTTATAAATAATCTAGTCCCATTTCTGCATCCTTTTACTCTCCCCACAGATGGAGTCCCACCAGCTGCGTCTTTCAGGTAGGGCTGAGTTACCCCTCCAGTCACCCCAGTTCCTCCAGCACCATAGGCCTCTTCCAGTTTCTACCTCCATAACCTCCTGACAGCCATGATTGTCCCCTCCAGTAACCTACTCTTGGACCTTCCTTGATTTCTAACCTCACCTTGAGGGTATGTGTTCACTCGCTCAATCATGCCCAGTTCTTTGCAACCCTTTGGATTGTCACCCACCAGGCTCCTCTGTAGTTAGAGACAATTTTAGCTCCCAGCTACCCCAAATCTCACTGTTCCTGTTTTGACTGAAATTATAGCCATTATTAACTAGGAAACTATATCTCTGTCTACCTGTCTTTATATTCTTCCTTTCTCTTTTCAGTCTCCCTGGATTCCTGGACCTCTTCTACTCAGTTGACCCTATATCAGTCATTCACCTTCATACTTGAATAGTCTCTTACTTTTAATTCTACCATCTTCATGCTCTGTGACCTCTGAGCCCTGTTCTCTGCTAGATAACTCTCATCAGCTTAGAAGTTCGGTACCAATGGGTAATGTTGTGAAAGCAACTCTTACGTAATAGTTACTCAGTTAATTGATCAGTTATGTTATCTCTTTCCATATTTGTTTAACAAATTTACTGTTACCGTGGCAGAGTCAATGAAGGACTTCGTATCCCCAAAAAGATACTACTTTTATTTTTTTATTGGAGTATAGTTGCTTTACAATGTTGTGTTAATTTCTGCTGTACAAGAAAGTGAATCAGCTATATGTATACATGTATCCCCTCCCCTTGGGCCTTCTTCCCACCTCCATACCCATCCCACCCATCTAGATCATTATAGAGCACTGAACAAGAAGCTATTACTTTAAATCCAAGAGAGAAAAATCTGTTTTCCTTCTCAATGAATCTTACTAGTGATTTTTGTAATGAAGAGGTCTGGGAGAAGCTCAAGAGAGACTTTAAGCCAAGGTAAATAGGTGTGTTAAAGGGAAGCATAGCCCCATTCCATCTTTCCCTCCTCCAGGTTAGGGGAATGTTTTAAAATCATTCTACAGACTTTTGGTAAATGTAGTAGCAAGTGGTGCAGTTTCTATATTCCAAAGGAAACTTTAAACTTGACGTCTCCGATAACACACCAATACTTTAAAATATGAGAATCCCTTCCAGAAATGTAGTCACGCCAATGTTACTCACAGGTATGAAGACTTTTCATACAAAGAAGAAGAAAAGTGAAAATGGGAGGCAGAATATCCTGAATATTTAGTCCAAGTTTAAGAGTCATTTTGCCCACAATGAATCCATTGTAACCAGACTGTCAATCACAATGCTATGTGGAATAAAAATCCAGACCCTCTTAGGGAAGGATCTATAACCATGTGGAGAATGGCAGAGAGACAAGTCAGCCAATTACTAAGCATAGGAGCCATAACACACACCCGGGCAGTGATGTTTCCATGGGCCCTGAAGCCTGCCTGCCTGGGTTTGAGCCTCAGGTCTGTGTGACATCAGGCATTTCGCCACTCTTGACTTCAGTTTTCTTATTTGTAAAAAGGGCTTAATAATAGAATTGGACATGAGTTTGAGCAAACTCCAGAAAATAGTGAAGGACAGGGAAGCCTGGCGTACTGCAGTCCATGGGATCACAAAGATTTGGACACGTCTGAGCAACTAAACAACAAGCACCTCATGGGATTGTTATGAGGATCAAGTGAGGATCAAGTGAGACAATAAAACTGCTTAGAATAAAGTCAATGATACTTCCATTTTTAAACCTAAGTAATAAGTAAAATAAAATTGCTTAGAATAATTCTTATTATTGATATTGATCAAATCAAGGACATCTTGCTGATCAGGAATTTGTGCTATGGGAAGTCCCAAATTGAAGGTGTTGGCCCTTCTCAGTGTCTTTCAGGAGAGTGAAGTCAGGGCCTTTTTCACAGAAATGGCCCTGAGATGAAGGTTTGTGGAGGGATGGAGAGAGAACAAGTCTTCTTCCTCTTGCCTCCATGCATGGAGACTAGGTCGGCCCACTTAGACCAGACACAGAGTCCTCGAGAGGTGAACTGGTGCTCCAATGGGCTCTGAGAACAGAGACCCCACTGCTATGTAGTAGTGTTCCTTTGCCTCACTTTATTCTCTGTGCTCAGATTTCCCTTGGGTTGGGGTGTCTGGAAGAATGCAGAGTTTAGTATTTGTGAGCACTCTGTCCTTCCATATGCTTTCCCTTTTTTCCTTACATCACTAAATCCCCACTCTCCCTAATTTTAATATAAAACCAAGGAGGCTTCAATTGTGAGAATAAGCATTGTTTTGTTTTATTTTAAAGCCTCCACGTAGAAGATGGGGCTTTAATTTCTTTTTAAGAGTCCCATGTTGATTCAGGCAACGGACTACCATTAATAAAACCACATCCTAATGTTTCAATGGTATTGCAGCTCTCCACAGTCTTCACGCAAGCAAACATTTCTTTGATTCCAGTGGGACTTTTTTCCTGTGCAAATGCTACAAGCTTCTGTATTTTATTGAGTAAAAGGGGTGGGGATACTTGTTATACACCTAAATGTTCATCACTTTGCCGACAAAGGTCTGTACAGTCAAAGCTATGGTTTTTCCAGTAGTAATACAGATGTGAGAGCTGGATCATAAAGAAGGCTGAGCGCTGAAGAATTTATGCTTTTGAACTGCGGTGCTGGAAAAGACTCTTGAGAGTCCCTAAACCAGTCAGTCCTAAAGGAAATCAACCCTGAGGGACTGATGTTGAAGCTGAAGCTCCAATATTTTGGCCTCCTGATGCAAAGAGCCAACTCATTGGAAAAGACCCTGATGCTTGGAAAGACTGAGGACAGGAGGAGAAGGGGACAATAAAGGATGATATGGTTGGGTGGCAACACCGAATCAATTGAACATGAGTTTGAACAAACTCTGGAAAAAGGACAGGGAAATCTGGCATGCTGCATGCAGTTCATGGGGTTGCAAAGAGTCGGACACGACTTAGCACTTTCTACAAAACAGAGTACAAATAGCATTTTTCAGGAATACTTTACTCACACTAATCACTAAGAATTTAATTATTTTTTTCAGCTCTTGTTTCTACTTATAAATTATGCCTATATTCTATTTTTTGCATATTTGGCTTCTTACGTGTGCTATGCATGTCTCACCTGTTTCCTCCATTGACTCTAGTCACTTCAAAGATTGAATCTTGTTAACTGTCACAGTAATTGTTGTAATTTATCATTCCACATTTATTGAGCACTCACAATGGCTAGGTACTATGAGGCTAGAATCCTTCTCCTGAAAGTCGTAAGTTCTATTTCCACACAATAAAGCATAAGGAGTAGATTAAATAATGTTATGGCAGGTGTTTTTCTGAAATCTAAAGTTGTTTCTGCTTGTGTCACATTCTCTGTTTTGCCAAAGCCAATCCCTGCCCTTACTTTCCTTCTTTAAGTTGAAATTTAAGAAAGAAAAAGAATTCAAGAACACAGAACTTTACAATTCAAAAACAGTCACCATTTTATTTAAACTCCAGTGGGTCTTTTTGCTTTCTCTCTCTCCATAGGATAGTGGCCAGAGCGTCCAAGAACCTCATGTCCACACACAGCTTAGGGATTGTGTTTGGACCCACGCTTCTGCGAGCGGAAGACGAGAGTGGGAACATGGCTGTGCACATGGTGTACCAGAACCAGATCGCCGAGCTCATGCTGAGCGCCTACGACCAGATCTTCAGCTGACTGACAGACGAGGCGAGCTACTGAGTGTGTTCACATCTGTCTCGATGCCTAATATTTTTACATTTCTGTAAACATATTTCTGAAATATTTTTTTCCTTTCAAGCGACAGATGCCTCATTTTGTGAAAACTTAACGATGATTTTGTGTTTAAGTTCCAAACATTTGAATAAAATAGTTGACAATATTTGCCTATATGTCTTCTACATTAACCCCTTCACTGCTATGCCTTCCAGCACTTCCAGGCATACATTATGGATGCTCGACGCTGTAAAATAGTGTGCAGAGGGCACAGCGTATCCAAAAATAGCCTTAATGAGACTCTTGGGCATTGCACATGTGCTTGTGTATGTGCAGATATGCGAGTGAGTGTGAATGTGACTGAGAGTACAGGTATGTGTCCACACAGGTGAACCTCTTCATTACCCTGGCTGCCTCAGGCCTGTGTTCAAACACCCCTGGGTACACAAGCAGAACTAAAAGAGGGGGCAAGACACAAATGAATAATTTTTAAATAGAACAGAAGAAATCAGGATTTCAACCAAAATAGACATACCTCATCTTTCAAGAACACTTTTATAAGTGTAAATCTAGTCCAGCATCCCTGGTGCTAGATGCTGAAATTTACAAATACATGTAGAACGGCAATTTTTCTGAAGACAAATGACAGTTCAAAACATTTGCCATTGGATATGTTTTTTACTTATACTATTTGCAGTCCCATAAACATACTGTCTTATAAACTAGAAGCAAAATTAGTGCCTTGCAATTTTGATCTTTATATTATACAGGAACTGCATGCCTGCTCATTTTTAATGTTAACATCCATTTTGAATCTTCATCAAACTGTATATCTTCCTTTTTTTCCCTGGCTATGTCATTTTATGTAGAATTTTTATTATGCTTCTGAGGATGTTTTATTGGCGAATCATATTAAATCCATCTAGAAAGAACTTTTTTTAAAAAAAAGTTGTTTTTTTTTAATATGCCCCAAAGATTACTTGACTAGACTTGGATGGCTTTATCCATTTGATGGTTAGCTTCAGTTGTCATGGATAAACAAAAGGGTAACTGTCTAGAATATATCAAACATTGTTTTATTTTGAAAACTATGTTCTAGCTGAGCACATCTCATACTGGTTTTGTGAAAGTATTCTGCTGATAAAAATGTAGACTTATGTTTGACAGCTTTTTAATCAAATTCAAATGGAATAAATAAAACTAATCCACTGTGATAAAGAGTAAGTCTAGTTATTGATTTGTTCTTAAAATGAAAAATAAAGCATGTAAATAAAATGCGTGAAGCATGGACCCAAGAACAAACACTTAGAGCAATAAGGAGCTCAGAGGCCTGGGCTGTCTGCATGGATGGGGTGTAGAGTGGAGGAGAGAGACTGCTCAATAGAAAGCCAGATGTTCACACAGCTCCCGCACCCACCACACTGCCTGAGGAAGGAGAGGCTTCGCTCACCCCTGTTGGATGTCTTCCTTTTGGCGATGGCGCCAGTAAGTCGGCGTATGCCCAAAAACCAAGTGACCACAACAAATGCTGAAGTGTGGTTTCATCGAGTGGGATGTATACAAATACCACAAAGCCAAGGAAAGTCACATGAGCCAGAACCCCATGATCTAAAGTCGCTGGTAACAGTGAGCTGACAGACTTGCCAGCTTCAAGCTCTTCTTTCATTCCACGTTGTGCTTATGTCTTTCAGGAAAACATGGAGACATGAAACAAGTCTCTGGCATTCAAGTGCTCATTTCTGTGGCATTCCATATTCTCAATGAGGTCTCCTCCAAGACTTTCATTACTACTTCTTTAATTATTTTTGAAGTGGGAAGGACTAGGTTTAGTAGTCCCAGTGTTAAAATCTCATTCCTTCCTGTGTCCATATTTAAAGTAATTCTGGGAGCAAGAGCCAGAGAGAAGCAGCACTAAGAGCCAAAGAGAAGAGGCATTATCTGCTTGGAGCAGGGACCCACAGCCCCTTGCCTCTGCTGCCTTCCAGATTTACAATCTTCAAAAGCAGCAGCTTCTTGATTTCCAATCTGATGGGATTTAGCCTGATTTAAACCCCAGCTGTGTCCTGTGCCTGCTAAGGGCATTTAATCAGAGACTAAGTTTGCTCTCTGGAGAAGACCATTCCAAGGTGCTGAGCCAAAGTGCCCTTCTGACTTATACACACTAAAGGTATAAAAAGAGTTACACTGGAAGGTCATTAGATCCCATAACATCTCAGAGACAGCACCGGTGTTCCTATCAACTGTTCCAAGTTTAAAAGCCAAGATTGTAGGTATACTGGGTTGCCTCAATAAGGGGTTCGATTTTATAAAAACTGACCAACATTTTCCATCATGAAGACCTTAAAAGATGGTGAGCATTTCTTAAGCACCTTATCTGAGCCAGGTGCAAGTTTAGACTCTACTGATCAAATACAAAGTAAGGCAAATATTAATACACCCAGCAGTTTCATAGCCCAGTAAGGGAGACAGTTCGACACCAGATTAGGGACTCAGCCATCTTGGTAACCACATTGCCCCAGGCTTCAGCACCTCTACAGAGAGATGTTCAAAAAGTATATTTTCCAGTTGATTTGATCAAAAAGTATTTTTGAATGAATGAACAGAAGTTAGTACAGAGATATTAGGAAGTTCAATAGTTGACAGAGAACCAAAACGCAAATTGTGCCTAGGGTAGTCAGGTGAAGCTTCACTAGGAAGATAACCCTTTCGGTCTAATCTTGATCAACTGAATAAAATTAATCCCTCCCCCAATGTAGATGACATACTAGCAAGCAGGGGTGGCATGAGGAGAGAGCTGAAAGACCTAACATCTCCAAGGAAAAGTGAGAAGCTCACGGTGATGCACATGCCTAAAAATTTTGGAGAACAGAATTGGAGTCAGACATAGGATATAATGGGCATCCCCCATGGCTCAGTGGTAAAGAATCCACCTGAAGTGCTGGAGCCTCAGGAGATTCAGGTTTGATTCCTGTCAGGAAGATCCCCTATAAGAGAAAATGGCAACCCATTCCAGTATTCCTGCCTGGAGAATCCCATAGATGGAGGAGCCCTGTGGGCTACAGTCCATAGACTCACAAAGAGTTGGACTGAGCACACAGACATAGGACATAATAAAATATTTAGATTTTATCCTGTAGGCAGCAGAGAGCCAATGGAAGCTGTAAAATGAGAAACTTTGTTTCTTAGAAAAAGAATCTCTAAATTCATCAGTGGGCAGAAGAAACAAAGTACACTGGCATTTCTCATATTTGTGTACATGTGTATGTGTGTACACCTCTTAACATTTTCCAGGAATGCAAGAGATAATCTTATATTCTCAGAAGCATTTATATATTATGATGAGCAAATATTTTAAAGAAATTATAACCTTAACATAACAGAACTCTAAAACAGGGTTCCTGGAGATGGTATTTTTTTTCCATCCTATATGTTATGAGTCTGACTTTACTTAGTATATGACATATGACAGGATCACCATGCCACAGCCAGTAATTGAAAGCCATATGATAGTTCTCTCTATCCAATTAGAAAACAAAGGATCCAATTAAGAAAAATTAGAAAAGCTGTTAAAAGGGAACAATCACTTGCCAATGGTGCTGTCCTTACAGTTTAACACAGCTAGAAATTGACCTGTACTTCTCTTTTCCACATTTATTTTTTGTGAATTATAAGTTAATCACCCTGTCAATTCCTAATTAAAAGGCCCTGCAAAGATTTTCATCCAAAAGGACTGTCACTAAGAGTTCTGGGTCAAATTGCTCTGTTGTCAAAAAGAAATAAAACCAAAACAATATCAACTCTCTCCAGGGAAATTCAAATCGTAATACGAAAAAGCAACAACAACAACAACAAAAAGAAAACTTTCTTCAAACATAATAATCACATATTATTTCCTCAATTAAAATGTATCATCTGAAATTTAGATGAGTCTTTTTCTTAAAGCAAGGCTGCTTACTAGGGCCAGCCAATAATGTAAGTGATTTGCAAAGAGCAGACTTAAGGTATTAGGAAGTAGTAACACCAGAGGAGGGCTTCCCTGGTGACTCAGAGGGTAAAGAATCTGCCTAAGATGGTAACAATAACTCTGTATTCGAGACAGCAAAAAAGACACAGATGTATAGAACAGTCTTTTGGACTCTGTGGGAGAGGGAGAGGGTGAGATGATTTGGGAGAATGGCATTGAAACATGTATAATATCATATAAGAAATGAATCACCAGTCCAGGTTCGATGCAGGATACAGGATGCTTGGGGCTGGTGCACTGGGATGACCCAGAGGGATGGTATGGGGAGGGAGGTGGGAGGGGGGGTTCAGGATTGGGAACACATGTACACCCGTGGCGGATTCATGTTGATGTATGGCAAAATCAATACAATATTGTAAAGTATTAGTTTAATTAGTCTCCAATTAAAATAAATAAATTTTAAAAATAATAATAATAATTTAAATTAAAAAAAAAAAAGAATCTGCCTGCAATGTAAGAGACTAGGGTTCAATCCCCAAATTGGGAAGATCCCCTGGAGAAGGAAATGCAACCCACTCCAGTATTCGTACCTGGGAAATCCCATGGAGAGAGGAGCCTGCTGCTGCTGCTGCTGCTGCTAAGTCACGTCAGTCGTGTTCAACTCTGTGCGACCCCATAGATGGCAGCCCACCAGGCTCCTCCGTCCATGGGATTTTCCAGGCAAGAGTACTGGAGTGGGGTGCCATTGCCTTCTCCGAGAGAGGAGCCTGGAGGGCTACAATCCATAGGGTCACAAAGATTCTGACACAACTCAGTGACTAAAGAGCGACAACACCTGGGTAAAACTCAAGATGGACCCCTGGACAGAAGGGCTGACTTCTCAGCTCAAGCTGATGTTGCTTACATGGGCACATGGACACCAGGCTACCAGACCTTCAGATCTTTCATGAAAAGCCAGAAACTTAAGTGAAAATTGATTTTTAAGGGCACCTAACAAAACATACCTAAGCTGACTCAGCCCAGGGACTTCCACTTTTTTCCAACACAGTGTTGTTAAACCTTGTGATGTTGTAAAGCCAGCTCCCCAGAAAAAATAGTAGCATACAAAGCAAACAGTGGGGATATGTAAATAAGCCAGAGCAATGGATTAGAGCAGAAAATGAGCAGGCTAAGAAATAAGCACTTAGGAGAACTTGCTATTTAGGTCCTGGGCAAATTATTTACTTCATCTGTGTCCAGATGTTTCCATTTTTTAAAAAAATTTATTTCTTTACTTTATTCTTGGATATGCTGGGTCTTCGTTGCCTCATAGCTTTTTCTCTAGTTTCAGTGAGCAGGGACTACTCCAGTTGTGGGGCATAGGCTTCTCATTGCGGTGGATTCTCTTGTTGAGAAGCACGGCCTCCAGGGCACTGAGGGCTTCAGTAGTTGCAGCGCCTGGGCTCTGCAGCACAGGCTCAGTGGTTGTGGTGCACAGGCTTTGTTGTTCCTCTGCATGTGGGGTCTTCCCAGGTCAGGGGTCAAACCCGTGTCTCCTGCCTTGGCAGGTGGATTCTTTGCCACTGAGCCACCAGGAAAGACCTCAGTTTCTCAATTTATAAATTAGAATTGTACTTGTCTTATCTCTATTAAGACTGTCTAATGGAATTATGTAAAGGATATAAAACAGGTAACACACCATGGAATTAGAACGTGTCCCTCCTGGAGACAGATGATGTATTTCCAGCTTATTGAGTAACAATTAACAATGTGATCTTCTGAAAATGATGAGAAGAAAAGTTGGGACCAGACTCCAAAAAGCCTACACATGATGGCATACACAAGAGGTTTTATATTAAGTCCATAGTCAATTTTGAGACCCTGAAAGTTTGTTTAGCAGCAAAGTGACTTTAGCAGAGCTATAAAGATTTTCCTGGCAACTTTATGAAGTAGACCTTGAAGCTGGAAGAAATTATAGGCACCACTGACAGAAGATAATTGCCATAGTACTATTAACACAGATCTGAATTCAGACAGTGGCAAAAGCTATGGAAATCAACATTAAGGAGTATCATCCAATTGCATTCCTGAGGTTCACCTCAGTTCAGTTCAGTCGCTCAGTCATGTCCGACTCTTTGCGACCCCATGAATCGCAGCACACCAGGCCTCCCTGTCCATCACCAACTCCCGGAGTTCACTCAGACTCACGTCCATTGAGCCAGTGATGCCATCCAGCCATCTCATCCTCTGTCGTCCCCTTCTCCTCCTGCCCCCAATCCCTCCCAGCATCAGAGATTTTTCCAATGAGTCAACTCTTCGCATGAGGTGGCCAAAGTACTGGAGTTTCAGCTTTAGCATCATTCCTTCCAAAGAAATAATCCCAGGGCTGATCTCCTCCAGAATGGACTGGTTGGATATCCTTGCAGTCCAAGGGACTCTCAAGAGTCTTCTCCAACACCACAGTTCAAAAGCATCAATTCTTCAGCACTCAGCTTTCTTCACAGTCCAACTCTCACATCCATATTCACCTACTACATCTGAATTATGACTGCTCGGTGCAAAGAGTCCTGGGACATAGGACTCTCATAGCAGGCCCCTTTCCACTGGAATTTTTCTGGGCCTGGGGTAGGGGTGATACTGATATCCTGACAATGATTTGACATTTGACAGTAATGTCTTAAAATATTTGGACCAACTTATACTCAAGTCAGAGGAACATGCATGTGACCATCTTCTGCCTCCAGTATGATCCCCAGATAATCATCAGGTCATTTCTATCTCATCTGCTCTGATTTCTCCCTCCCTTATCTCCAGGTGATGCCACCTCCCTGGTCACTCAGAGGACCACCAACAGAAACTCATCCTGGAATGACTGATTTTTGATTAGCTAACATGTCTTGAGTGCTTGTTAAGGAAATGCACTGTATAAATATAGTTGTATTTTATCTTCATAATTCTATGGAAGGAGGTACAATTATTACTCCTGATTTATACTTGAGAGAACTGAGGGGAAAAATAATGAAGTTACCCAAATTCATGAAGTTAGTGTCAGGTTAGTATTTGAATCTAAATTAGTATGGCTTCAGAGGCCCCTGGCTTAACCACTATACCATAGATTCACTCAGTCAGGGGAAAAAAAAAATGATGAATGTAAACAAATAAACACCCTAAATATTTACACCCCAGATGTATGTACCTGATAACTCCCCTGTTAAAACATCTGGTGAGAGTTTCACTTTCATACTAATTTCCATGAAAGAACAAGAGGGATATTATATATTTCCCCAAATACAGGGTACCTTTGTTGTTATGAGTAGATGGCTAAATCTCATTTTTGTCATTGCTATTATAATTTTAATATTCATGTATCATTTCATTTTCCTACATTGTACTGACCATGTCACTACATTACGGAAAGGAGGGCATGGAAGCCTCTTAGCCCACATTTTTGAAAGTACTTTGCATGACTTCTACTCTAACATCATATTATCCTGTGTTGGATTGTATTTGTCAATATCCTGTTATCACCCATCATATCATACTGCCTAATATTGTATTGAAATTAAATCTTACCCTTTAGGAGTCCTGTGCAACATTAAAAAAAAATGGGTCCTCAACAGTCTTCCTCTTAGATATAATTGAAAAAGAGGCAGGCATCAAAACATACCGCCGGGGAGCGATCCTGAATCATCCAAATGATGAGCATACAGTGAACATCTTGCACCAAAAAGATGACAATTTTCTGTAGCAGTGTTGTCAAAATGAAAATGTCTAGCTGTCTTGGTGAGAGACCTGGCAGGAAGATACACACACATACACACACACACACACACACACATCCCTTGTAGACTCATCCAGCTGATTTTTGTTATCTTATGCTTGAAGTGAAGACTTCAGGGTCTATGAAATTCTTAAGCCATCAGCTGGATTCTACAGAAGGCTCCTCACTGAATAAGGGGAGTGTTAGGAAAGCAGTGAGGGAGAGAGGTAACACTACCAGAGTTGGTGCTCAGTGTACACTTGTTGGATGAGTGAACCAAGACAAGCACCCAGAACATAAGCAACATTAAATACAACTATGATCCACCACTGTGTTTCTTATCAACTAGATATCACAAGTTAAATGTAGTCCAAACTCACCAGTGTCTGTACTGACTCCTAGTCCCACTTGTAAGGGACCATCAAATAGATACACCTTCAGCTGGCTCTCTTAAAGTCTAAGTGCACAAGAAATACTTCTTTCCAAAAGCACAGCAGCAGAGGATCAATGCATTTGCTCACCTGACTCATGCAAGTCTACTGTGTATGCAAATTCTGTTTGGGATCTGGAAAAGTCCTGTTTGGATCTGGAAAAGTCCAGGCATCCAGAATACCCAGCCCCATCTTCCACTAACCTTATCTGCTCTGCCAAATATAGGGTTTATGTGTCAGATAAATGCTAGAGAGTACTGACTTTTTGACCCATGTATGAAAATCTGAAAAGCCAAGAAATCTGGCAAATACAAAGCATCGGCCTGAAAAATCCACACTTTCCTCTGGCACCATTTAAGCTGACAAGTTTATTTGAGACAGGCACACTCACATTTGAAGAGCAGGACTTGTGCTAACCATTCTCACATCACCAGCAAAGTGTGTTCTGAGTCCATATTGCACAGCATGCTTGAAGAAGTGTGGATTTTTCCACATCATTTGGTGACATTTTGCACAGTTTCATTTCTGCTCTGTATTGCTAGACCCTACCTTTTTTTCCCTCGCAAATATGCCACTAATGGGATTCCCTTGAGTATTCAGATTCTTTCCTCTGCTTCAGCATCTATTTGTACTGCGAGTGCACAAATCTGTCATGATGTGCCCCTCAGTCAAAGTCAAGCCTCCTTGACTGAAAGGAAAATGATAGAGGTGCTCCGCTGCTGAGGAGAGTCAGGGGACCGCGGGCCAGCCTATGAGGGGATGAAGAGATGCGTTAGAATTCCAGGGAGAGGTCAATGAGGAAGACTCCAGGGAATGATGGTCTAGCTGGAGGTGCCCGTTCCTAACGCCTCTTCCCAAGTCCAGGTGAAAGGCAGCTTTTAAGTGGGAGGGGGTGAAGAAGACAATTGAAACCAAAATTGTTTTGAGCTCACCATTTTTCTAGCTATCAGTTCTGAGGTCACAGTCACTAAAACTGGAAACTTAAAAATGACTTCAAAAAGGCAAACGCTAACTAGATTTCACAGTGGATTTCATTTTACTTGGCTTTACAGAAAGAATGCAGGTATTAAATAGACTGTTTCCTGTATACAATAAGGTTAATTAGTAGTGAGGGATGGAAAATCAGTGTAGACATAACTCTTTTCGACAGGTATCAAAAATAATCCCCTGATCCCTACAGACCCCAGCTGCATTGAAAGAAGAACAATATAAAAGATTCTTTAAGCACAAAATTTGCAAACATTCTCCAGGTGTCCGCAGCACCCGCGCAATAGGCCCTGAGCCCCTGTGCATGGGCTGCTCCGCAAGCCCTTCCGCTGCAGTAACTTAAAGGCGCAGCTACTCACGCTGAATTTTGAGGCGCAGCATAAAGGCTCTGCTTACAAAGCGGCTGGGATCGCAGGCGGAGACAGGAGAACAAAAAGAATATATTGCGGCCTGAATGGGACTTCCCTAAGCTCCTTATCAATAAGGTTAATAAGGGTCTATGCAATTTACTGATCACTAAGATGGAACAAGCCTCCTTGCGCTCCAAATCTCCACGTTGGCGCCGGTTTTTAATACTTTTCACAGCCAATCACATAAAAGCCCCTTTGCCCCGCACCCCAGAGAATAAACTCTGGTTCACCATTCTGGCCTGCATAAAATCGTTGGTCCGTTATTACACTTCTACCTGCCCTAGTTAAGCAGATTAACAGTTATTTCCTAGAATTCGATCAATGAGGTTCTTTGTAATTGAAGCTGGAGTACTCAGATATGTCTTTTTTTAAAAATGCATTTCTGAAAAACGAATTTCTTTTTTCTCTGGTTTAATTTTGTTATCCTCAATCGTATGCATGATACAAAAAAAAAAATCCAAACTTCTATCTCCTCTATAAAATACATGTCATATCAAAAAGGTGACAAGAGGGGGGAAAAGTAATTAGTGAGTTCACAGAGTTCAGTAGAAAAGTTAAAATGGAGTAACACATTACTTTTTATGTTAAGATTTCACAAGACAAATCTTGCCTGTGTTTTAATTGCATGTGACCCTGGCAGTCCTACTCTGAAATGAAGTGCCGTAAAATTAAAGATGACAGACGCTCAAAACAAGTCTTGTGATCTTGATTAGACTACAAAGACCACACTCTCTCTCTGCTGCAACTCAGATATCATGGACTGTTTTATTTGGGGAATTGCTTCATTAATGCCTTCTTTGACTAGACATGTTTATTATTTAAAAAAAATACTGAATATGGTGATATCTTGCATAACTAAATAATTCCCTAAAAGCAAGTTATAAATGAAGAATGTTTAAATACCCCTAAAACTAATTTTTATAGATACTTATACATATATATATATATATATATGTGTGTGTGTGTGTGTGTGTGTGTGTGTGTGTATGGATGTGGGTGCGTAGATGTAGATGTATATATTATATATCCATCTTTGATATGTGTATTACCTATTCTAACCTACAATTCTCTATTATAGCCTGAGAAGCAGAGCAGTTAATCTGTCATATTTCCTTATATGTTCCCAGGTCAATCGAATGTGTGGAACTATACATTATCCTATAAAAACCATTTCTGAGAAACTCTGTCAGAATTTTAAACTTTCTGAGCATTGTCTAAGTGGAGGATCAGATTTGACTCACACCTATATTTCAAAATGATCACCAGATCATTCAACCTAAATTACATAAGCCATGGTATAGATGCTTTTACACCTCACTTCTTCCTAGTTCAACGAAAGCAGGAAATTCAGAGGCAAGTCCTCACAGCATTAGACTCTGTCAGCTCTGTGTTCCCTCAGGCCAGCTCGAGTCCTGCTTTTGTCTCAAGTCCTCTGGGTCAGGGCTTCATTCTTACTCTGAGGAGGTCATTAGTGTTCATCTCTAGGACTGCCTACCTTCTAAATCTCTATGATTCTCTTACTTTGTCCGATTTCAAGAATACTATTTTAAATTCATATATTTTGTATTAGGAAACAAAAGGATTTATGCTGGTTATATGGGTGTTCTATCAACAGGGATATATAGATTCAGCCTAGAATCAAAGATTGGTTTCTAGAGTTCATTTTTTTATTGTGCATCTGTAATTCCAGAAAAGTCTGTATACACATTCTGCTTCCATTTCTTTAAATTTGAAATCCATATTGCAATTTCTCTCCTACCTAACATCAGGGCTCCTGTGAGAATAAAATATGATAACATACATTAAAGACTCTTTTAAAAATATGTGAAACAAGGCTTCTTAATCAGTAGTGTTTTTAGTATAATTATTCAATCAGTGGTCTTCAGTGTACACAAAAGGCTTTTTCACATGAAAGCCAAATAGTCCTTTAACCTATAATACTGTGTTTTCAAACAGCCTACATACTTGCCTTTAAAATAAAATCTATGTCCCTGTAGAATTTCTCAAGACTAAGGTCAAAAACCATCAGGTGTGGGATATGTTGTATCTCTCACATGAGAGATTTAATTCACCAGAAGAAGGAGGGATTACAAACATTGGAAAGCATTTATTAGAATCCAGTTCAGCGTAGTGTTGAGAAGTTGTGCTCCACTAAGACAACTGGAGTTATACTCCCTGTCTCTCTCCAACCTGCCTCTGTCTCTGTGTTTATGTTTCTCTGCCTCTCTTTGTTTTTTCTATCTCTGTGCTTCTCCTCTGTCTCTCTCTATTCCTGATCCTCATTCTCACACCCAGGGCAGGCATCTTAACCTAAAATTCATGGTTCCCGGGATCCCTGGGCTGCAACTGATACTTGAACTCTTAGAACTTTCAGGCTAGATTGTGTGCATTTCACTCCACTTAAAGTCTGAAGTTTTCCTTATATTTTCAGTGAAGTCTGTGATTTGGATTTACTGTTCTAGATTCGCTTTCCAGCATAACAATACTATTATCTTACATCTGAATTAAACTACGAGTGGGTCAAGTCAGATCCTAAGGTCTACCAGGCTCTGAGTACTCCATGGATTTCTGTCTGATTACCTGACAGGACAGGACAGGCTGGGCCAAGGAGTGAAATATAGATTCAACAAAATCAGTTAGTACACATTGAAAGATGATGATGCAATCCTTAGAGGATCTCCTATTTTCAATTGATGAAACTAGTAAATAGAAGCACCCATGAAATCAGGATACTTTGCCTGTTAGTCAATGAAAGATATTTAGGATTTTAAGATAAATCCAGTAGTAACACAAATAGTCCATTCTCACAATGCCCGCTTTTAAACTGTGCCAGACACATGTCCTATGCCTGCATGGTACTTCTACACATTAGCTGCCACAAACCAAAGGGAATGTCATTGCTTTTAATAGGATTACATAGAACCCAGTCACAAACAGGAAGACTAGCCTTAGTCGGAGTAACTGGCCAGTAATTTGGATGTTTAACTAAATGATTGGCTGCCAAATTGACAGGTCATCATCCACACTGAACTAGCCACTATTCCATGAATTTTCATGACCGGGATCACAATGGTTCATTTGCATGTGTGAAATTCTGCTGTGAAGCTGGCTTTTGAACTGGCTAGTTCAGCCAAAGATATGTTTCCAGTGCCATGCATTAGTACCCTAGAAATACCATCACACGGGGGTAGCATAGATCTTCCCAAATCCTGCTATTAGAACACCATCTACACCTACAACTGCTAATCAGCATAACAACTGGGATGTAAGGAATACAGGGGGAAGTGGATTATTGGAAAATGAAAATTAACACCAAAATGAGCATTTGGATGGGGAAAGAAAAGTTTTAGAGAAGCAATAGAAGTTTGGGGTTTGCCCAGGACAATTACTAAGAGCAACTCCCTACCCAGAGAGCATTCAGTGACTATTGAGGCATCATTGTTATGATTATTAACAAGTAGCTGTTAACCACCTATTACAATGCAATGCGACAGACAGGAAACCAATAAATACAAGCCCCAGGAAATAAAAGTACTTCCCATAAAGGACTTATGATCTAGTTATGGGCTTCCCTTGTGGCTCAGCTGGTAAATAATCCACCTGCAATGCGGGAGACATGGGTTCGATCCCTGGGTTGGGAAGATCTCCTGGAGAAGGGAAAGGCTACCCACTCCAGTATTCTGGCCTGGAGAATTCCACGGACTGTATAGTCCACGGGGTCGCAAAGAGTCAGACACGACTGAGCAACTTTCACTTTCACTTCACTTTCACTATAGGTGAAAAAACATGAGGCCAAAAAGTAGAAATTATAGTAATCTACATTTATTACTGACTTACCATGGACCAGTTATCTTGCAACAAAACTGTGATATAGCAGTATTTTGATGAATATTTCAAAGATGAGGAAATGTAGATATTATCATTGCCTAAGGGAGAAGAGCTAGGAAGTGGTTTTGAACTAGGTATGTCTACCTTTAGAACAAATATTCTTATTTCCTCCACATTAAAAAGGTTAAGAAGCCCAAAATAAATTTATTGCCATGGTGACTCAGATAGTAAAGAATCTGCTTGCAATGCGGGAGACTTGGGTTCAATCCTTGTGTTGGGAAGATCCCCTGGAGAAGGAAATGGCAACCCACTCCAGTATTCTTTCCAGGAGAATTGCCATGGACAGAGAAGCCTGATGGGCTATAGTCCACATGGTCTCAAAGAGTCAGAGATGACTGAGCAACTAACACTTTCACTTTCATAGTAGACAATATATCTACTAATATAAAATTGAATAACTATGCAAAGGAACATTACATAATGAAGTATTTTGAAGACGTTTACAACCTATGGGGGTACTTCCTGGTGGTCCAGTGGTGAGGGATCTGCCTTGCAATGCAGAGGCTGCAGATTCAATCCCTGGTCAGGGAACCAAGATCCCACCTGCCGTGGGGCAACTAAGACCTGCCACTGCCAAATAATTGGTTCCAATTAGGAAAAGGAGTACGTCAAGGTTGTGTATTGTCACCCTGCTTATTTAACTTCTATGCAGAGTGCATCATGAGAAACGCTGGACTGGAAGAAACACAAGCTGGAATCAAGGTTGCCAGGAGAAATATCAATAACCTCAGATATGCAGATGACACCACCCTTATGGCAGAAAGTGAAGAGGAACTCAAAAGCCTCTTGATGAAAGTGAAAGAGGAGAGTGAAAAAGTTGGCTTAAAGCTCAACATTCAGAAAACAAAGATCATGGCATCTGGTCCCATCACTTCATGGCAAATAGATGGGGAAACAGTGGAAACAGTGTCAGACTTTATTTTTGTGGGCTCCAAAATCACTGCAGATGGTGACTGCAGCCATGAAATTAAAAGACGCTTACTCCTTGGAAGGAAAGTTATGACCAACCTGGATAGCATATTCAAAACAGAGACATTACTTTGCGAACAAAGGTTCGTCTAGTCAAGGCTATGGTTTTTCCTGTGGTCATGTATGGATGTGAGAGTTGGACTGTGAAGATGGCTGAGCACCGAAGAATTGATGCTTTTGAACTGTGGTGTTGGAGAAGACTCTTGAGAGTCCGTTGGACTGCAAGGAGATCCAACCAGTCCATCCTGAAGGAGATCAGCCCTGGGATTTCTTTGGAAGGAACGATGATAAAGCTGAAACTCCAGTACTTTGGCCATCTCATGCGAAGAGTTGACTCACTGGAAAAGACTCTGATGCTGGGAGGAATTGGGGGCAGGAGGAGAAGGGAACGACAGAGGATGAGATGGCTGGATGGCATCACTGACTCGATGGACATGAGTCTGGGTGAACTCCAGGATTTGGTGATGGACAGGGAGGCCTAGCGTGCTGCAATTCGTGGGGTCGCAAAGAGTTGGACACGACTGAGTGACTGAACTGAACTGAACTGAAAATAAAATTTATGTGTTTAAATACTATTGACCAGCTTTTCGTTGGGGTGGAGACCCGGGCGCCTCCAAGATGCCGGCTTACCACTCTTCCCTCATGGACCCTGACACCAAACTCATTGGAAACATGGCACTATTGCCAATCAGAAGTCAGTTCAAAGGACCTGCCCCTAGAGAGACAAAAGATACAGATATTGTGGATGAAGCTATCTATTACTTTAAGGCCAATGTCTTCTTCAAAAACTATGAAATTAAGAATGAAGCCGATAGGACCTTGATATATATAACTCTCTACATTTCTGAGTGTCTAAAGAAACTCCAAAAGTGCAATTCTAAAAGCCAAGGCGAGAAAGAAATGTATACACTGGGAATCACTAATTTTCCCATTCCTGGAGAGCCTGGTTTTCCACTTAATGCCATTTACGCCAAACCTGCGAACAAACAGGAAGATGAGGTGATGAGAGCCTACTTACAACAACTCAGGCAAGAGACTGGACTGAGACTTTGTGAGAAAGTTTTTGACCCTCAGAATGATAAACCCAGCAAGTGGTGGACTTGCTTTGTGAAGAGACAGTTCATGAACAAGAGTCTTTCAGGACCTGGACAATAAAGGCAGCCTCGGCTGGACCCTGGCTCCACAGCCGTGGGCAGCATTCGCAGCAAGATGTACACAGTTCTTTGCCTTTATTTCGTAAAGTTTTATACAGAGGAGAGAAGAGCGTGTGTCTGTACTTGAAGAGCTCTTTATCAAGAATTTGGGGTGGGATGGGTGGGGAAGAATGAGTTGTTGCCTGGTGATTTGAAATGTCTGCAGTATTAAGCTGGTGCTTAATAAATAATAATAAAGAAATTTCTAACATTTCAAAAAAAAAAAAAAAAAAAAAATAAATACTATTGACCAGAGAAATTCTGCTAACAGAAAAGATCAAGGTATGAAATCATAGGTACAGTGTGATACCATTGTTGTTATATATCCTGTAACGTGTATGTACACACAGCAGAATATTAGCAATGCTTATCTTTGAGTTGTGAGATTATCAGTAGTTAATTTTCTCCCATTGTGCCTGGCACATCCCCAAGTTTTTGCTTTGAGCATTTGTTACTTTCATAATTAGAAAAAGACCAAATACAATAAATATATATAAATGGTAACCTAAGACTCTGTGTAGTAATTGGTACAAACAATAAGATGTGAGGACTTTCAAATGACATCATATTGGACATCAGGGAGGCTCCAGGATGCCATTGGCTCTGAAAGGAAGGCAGGTGAGGAAAAACGTAGGCCTCAAGGTAAGGTTGTAACATAAGCAAAGACCCAAAGGCAGAAATTGTGAAATTGCCTTTGGGGAATAAGACTACTGTTTGGCTACAATGGAGAACTCTAACAGAGGGGGGTTCAGAGCAACAGTTGACTTTACATCTTTTTTGGATCTTGTTCTAAAAGGTGGAACTAAGTAAAACTTGGATGCCTTTATGTGATAACATTTCTAGGACACAAAAGCCCAGCGTACCAGACGTGTCCTTTGGCTTAGAAACCCGGTTAGCAAGCCAGCTTCACAGTGGAATTTCACACATGAGAAGATAGGTAAGGGCCAAATTGGGGAATCCCTGAAACGCCAAGCAAGCAAGTTGGACTTTATCCTGAAGGCAGTGGGGAAACTCTGGAGTTTGAAGCAGGGGGGTAATGAGAAGAAAAACGTTTTAGTAAAATTAATCTGACAGCACGGGCTAAGTGGATTGGAAGGGAAACAATGACATGTCTCTTGTCATATGCTTCTTCATGTTGATATATTTTTCCTGTGAGGATTCTTTCTCAGTTAGGATTATAAACTCTTTGAGAAGAAAACCCATGTCTTAGATTCCTTTGTATCTCTAGCATTCCTGAGGATAAAGGAGGCATTAAACAGTGGATAAATTTTCCAGCTTTGGCTTCAGAGAGTCCTCTGTGGAACTCCCAGTTTCTGAAAGGAGTATCCTTGACCTCTCTTAGCCTCAGTGTGGTCTTGTAAGATGGGGACAGTAACACCCACTTTGTAGGACTGTGGTGAGGATGAAATGAGACAATGAGATTTTGTGTGCAAAGCCCTTGATCAGAAGTGTGCTGTCCTCGATAACTCTTGTTCTAGCTATCACTGTTATGCCTAAAAAAGTTACCTGGACAACTTTATGGATGAAGAAAATGATGTTGATGTTTGAGTACGACTCTCTATCTTAGACACTGAGTGGAGGAATGTGAGCCAAATATACCTGAGAAGCCAATTATCCTATAGGCAAAGTTGGACACTAGAAAGATTTGAAGGGCAAAGACTGACCCAGTGAAATGGAGACATACAGAGGCCAGCAGGATCTCTGTTTGTAAGCCAGGGTAAATCTGGAGCAAGTTAAAGAGAGATAGCTGGCTGGTCTGGGCTTATACTGTGCTGTGTGTGCTCACTCATGTCTGACTTTTTGCGACCCCATGGACTGTAGCCTGCAAGGCTCCTCTGTCCATGGCATTTTCTGAGCAAGAGTACTGGAATGGGTTTCCATTTCCTACTCCAGGGGATCTTCTTGACACAGGGATTGAACCAACATTTCTTGCCTCTCCTATATTGGCAGGCAGATTCTTTACCACTCTGCCACTTACTGTAATAATAAGTGATGTCTGTGAGAAGCATGGGCCACCCACAAGAATAAACAATGATGTCTGGCAGCAGCTCATCCAGAGAAACTTTCCCATTTCTGCTAATTAATATTCACAGTGTTCTGCTTAATTGACTATGCCAAAGCCTTTGACTGTGTGGATCACAATAAACTGTGGAAAATTCTGAAAGAGATGGGAATACCAGACCACCTGACCTGCCCCTTGAGAAACCTATATGCAGGCCAGGAAACAACAGTTAGAACTGGACATGGAACAACAGGCTGGTTCCAAATAGGAAAAGGAGTTCGTCAAGGCTGTATATTGTCACCCTGCTTATTTAACTTATATGCAGAGTATATCATGAGAAACGCTGGACTGGAAGAAACACAAGTTGGAATCAGGACTGCCAGGAGAAATATCAATAACCTCAGATATGCAGATGACACCACCCTTATGGCAGAAAGTGAAGAGGAACTCAAAAGCCTCTTGATGAAAGTGAAAGAGGAGAGTGAAAAAGTTGGCTTAAAGCTCAACATTCAGAAAACGAAGATCATGGCATCTGGTCCCATCACTTCATGGCAAATAGATGGGGAAACAGTAGAAACAGTGTCAGACTTTATTTTTCTGGGCTCCAAAATCCCTGCAGATGGTGACTGCAGCCATGAAATTAAAAGACACTTACTCTTTGGAAGGAAAGTTATGACCAACCTAGATAGCATATTCAAAAGCAGAGACATTATTTTGCCAACAAAGGTTCATCTAGTCAAGGCTATGGTTTTTCCTGTGGTCATGTATGGATGTGAGAGTTGGACTGTGAAGAAGGCTGAGCGCCGAAGAATTGATGCTTTTGAACTGTGGTGTTGGAGAAGACTCTTGAGAGTCCGTTGGACTGCAAGGAGATCCAACCAGTCCATTCTGAAGGAGATCAGCCCTGGGATTTCTTTGGAAGGAACGATGATAAAGCTGAAACTCCAGTACTTTGGCCATCTCATGCGAAGAGTTGACTCATTGGAAAAGACTCTGATGCTGGGAGGAATTGGGGGCAGGAGAAGAGGATGACAAAGGATGAGATGGCTAGATGGCATCACTGACTCGATGGATGTGAGTCTGAGTGAACTCTGGGAGTTGGTGATGGACAGGGAGACCTGGCATGCTGCGATTCATGGGGTCGCAAAGAGTCGGACACGACTGAGTGACTGAACTGAACTGAACCTTCCTTCACTGGAGAAGGGCATGGAAACCCACTCCAGTATTCTTGCCTGGAGAATCCCATGGACAGAGGAGCCTGGTGGGCTACAGTCCATGGGGTCACAAAGAGTTGGACATGACTAAAGTGACTTGGCACAGCACCACACACCCTTCCTTCACAATGTCTCCTCCTTGCAGTTAGAACAGGCAGACACCTCCATGGCAGGGATGAAAATGTCCTGAGCTTGTGGAGACATGACAGATTCTAGTTCTTGGACAGAAAGTGCACAAGATGACTCTGGAGCTGCTCATTCTGTTATAAGACAAGAAAGCCACCAGAGACGAGTGTGATTGTGCCAAAAAGACGCAAGAGCCAATCTGAAGAGATTCCCACTGACCTAAGATGGGATAACTTGGGCATCAAAATGTATAATAACTGCAATGGATTTAAAGATATCAAATATATTTTTTAAAAATCAAGTAAAATAAGAAACAAAAATTCACTGCTCTCCAAAACAAGATATACCTAGAAAATAGAACAATATTCTGAAAATTGATGTATAAAGGAAGCAAATCAAGTATTCTGACTCTTATATGAGTAGTATTTCAGGATAACCAAATAGCTGATGAGAAAAAAAAATATTCACAGGTAATTTGTAGCTAAGAATGCAGAAGGAAAATTTTATACATACGCTAGATAGAGAGTATAATAAAGCTCCAAGTAGTCATTGCCTAAATTTAAGTACCAACATTTTTCTAATCTTTTCTGCAACTTTTTTCCCTTGAGTATTTTAAAGCAAATCCCAGACAGCATCTCATTTCAACTGTAATTTTTTTTAATAAAAACAGATACCTGAAAAGCTACTGTTACACAATTACTGCGTCCAGAAATTATGCTGAAAGTAAAATGAAACTATATTAGATAGAAGTGACTTTTCATTAATTATCTTACCTAACCATCAATGAATTTGCAGAACACTTAAGTATAAAAGATAAATCAATTTTTATGAGTAAGACTGGGGAAAGGATTACCATGACTGACCACTACTCTCAAATGGACTTGATAACCCAAAAAACAATAGAAACTGCCAGAAATTATTCCAATATACCAAAGTTAATAGGCTCTGCTGCTAAGTTGCTTCAGTCATGTCCAACTCTGTGCGACCCCAGAGACAGCAGCCCACCAGGCTCCACCGTCCCTGGGATTCTCCAGGCAAGAACACTGGAGTGGGTTGCCATTTCCTTCTCCGTTGCATGAAAGTGGAAAGTGATAAGTGAAAGTGAAGTCGCTTAGTCGTGTCTGACTCTCAGCTACCCCATGGACTGCAGCTCACCAGGCTCCTCTGTCCATGGGATTTTCCAGGCAAGAGTACTGGAGTGGGGTGCCATTGCCTTCTCCTAATAGGCTCTAGTGTATTTTAATTTACTTGACAATAGAGAAGAGCTTTATTTACCTTTCTAAATAAATCTGAGGCCTCATAATATCCATGCTATTCCCACCACAAAGTAACCATCGAGTATATCTATGAAGGAATAAAAAAGAAAGGCTACAGAAAAGATGTATATAATCCCCCAAATTTTCTGTCCTATGATCTAATCTCTCCTTTCCATTTAGATTGTTTATTTAAAACTTCTACAAGCAAATCCCTCCCCCAGGTAAGCACAAAAATGACTTACAGAACTGCCATCTATATCCATGAAATTGATTTTTTGTTACCTTTTAAAATCTTCAAAATCCTAAGGAAGGCTTCGAAAAAGCCTGTGGTGTTACAGTTACTATTTCTATCACTGTTATTCTGTCCTATATATACATACATACATACATACATACATATATATGTTTTAAAGGCTGACATTCCAAGGAATTGAACAAAATGACATCTCAGCTGTAAATGAAATAAAACAGCCACCTATATATGTTCATGTAAAGTGTTATTTTCCATTGATTCAAGTTGATAATTTCCATACCTTAATTTAAAAAAATTTTTTCTCTTTCTTATATTTTTCAGTTTCATGGCTACAACATAAAAAGAAATCACACCTTTCTTGCCTGCCCTCATTATCTCTAACCTATGCTGTTTATCTGCTTTCATTACAAAAACCTCTGTTTCCAATCAGCAGTGAAAGACAAAATACATTCTTCCAGAAAAAAAGCATGGTCATGTATTTCTCAGTGTCCTGATATGATTCAACACAATGGTCTGAATAACAGAATTGTTAACACACAAACTGAGAAAAAGCAGCAACATACCAGTTCTGAGACACATAGAAAGATCTTTTTTCCCTGTTTTTTTTTTTTTTTTTTATGTCATTTTGCCTGAAACTCACATAGAGTTATCATGGAGGTAAAGGGAGACAAACGAGACAACCCTTTTAAGTTAGGAAGTTTTGGATTGACATGTGTACACTTCTATATTTAACATTGATAACCAACAAAGATCTACTCTATAGCACAGGGAACTCTGCTTGATATTATATAACAACCTAGTTGGAAAAAGAATTTGAAAAAGAATAGATACATGTATGCATAAAATTGAATCACTTTGCTATGTACCTGAAATAAACACAATACTGTTAATCAGCTCTACTCCAATATAAAATAAAACGTTTTTAAAATTAAATACAATATGAGAATAGAAGGAAAAAATGAAAATGTACTACTTGCAAGAGAGAAGATATTGCCCATTTTACATTCCTGGGTGCAATTGCCCCGATTTGGTTTTCTCACCAGGAAGCAACAAGGCTGATTCATCTTTAAGGGAACATTGGTGAGTGGGAACTGGTACCTAGGTTGGGTACTGGAAGGTGGGCTCCAGCACCCCCAGATCAGCATGGAAAAATCAGTGGTGGGGTGTGTGAGTGAGATGAAGGACAGGGTCCCACGTGGGGGATGGATGTCAAAACTTGTCACTCACTCAAGGAATATATAGGTAGAAACACCGCTCTAGCTACTTAGAACGACAGAACAGATCTTGTCTGTTTCACAAGGCTCAGCCTTGATTAGCTCAAATCCAAAATTTTATGAGTATAGTTCTTAATAGGACTTATTTATTCCTTCAAATTTCCCCTACTTTCATTTGATATCTTTTGCCAAACTCTCTTAAGACATACATATACACATCCCCATGTACATACATACACATATATCTGTATTACAGATACATAAACACACACATGTATAGGTGGTGCATGTGACTAAAATAAAATTTCGACTCTGTTTTTACCCTGTTTTTTATCCATGAAATTCCAATTTGTAGCAGAGATGGTGGCTACTAAATAATATGACTCCTCATCTCATCTCTTAAAGATGAAGCTCAGGTCAGTTTAAATATGTCTTTCATGAAAGGGATAGATTATTGACCAAGTGCATGAATGAAAGGAAGGCAGCTTTTACATTCGAAGCAAAACTTGAAAACTCTAGAAGTTAAAGAGGCATTTTTGGTCAAAAAGAAATAGGTAAAGTTGTAGAAGAGAAAATCCCCAGTTTTGGGTCAGATAAATTTAACTCTGACCTCTGTCTCCATCGTCTGTTCTGCTGGCTGCGTGGTCTGGCACAAGTCATCTCCAAATTTTAGTCTTCTTGCCTGTAAAACAGGAGTGATAATATCCACGTCAATGAGTTGCTGTGAGCATTGATGAGATACTGTACAAATGATGTAGTACATCCTCAATAAACGACATTTGTTATTTTTGCCACTCTTATGTCAGGAGGAAAAGAGCCAACCCTGGAGGAACAGAGGAGAGATATTTGAGTCAGCGCGCAGATGTTTTCCGTCTTATTTTCACATTCCACACCACTTCAGTCTGACCCAAAAACACAGACGCCAGCCAGAAGGAAGCCCACCCAAGAATCATAAAGATAGATGCCAAATTGAATTAGTTAACCCCTGATTTAAATACAAGGACATTATATTTTATGAATCAATTCCTTAAGTACCCCACAGACCACAGGTATAGAAAGCCCTTAACTAAGTTTATTTTTTAATGTTAAAAGTACATTAATTATAAAGAAAAATATAATAAACAAGCATCAACCCACCCAACTGCAGAATGTTAGCACTTTGTCAAATTTGCCTCAAACTTTTTAAATAAAAGGCATGAAATGTTGCAGATAAAACTGAAGTCTTTTTTGTTCCTTGCCGGAGTCCCATTCCTTTCCCATCCCAGAAGTAGCAATGATAATGAATATGGAATGGCTCTGTCCTGAAAGTCAGTGTTTTCTACTTTTACCAAGTAAGTTGCATATGTAAACAAGAGATGCCTTATGGAGTTTTACATTTTTATACATGGATACACTATGTAGTATTCTGAAACTTTTTTACTTTCATTTTGTTTTTAAGAGCTGGGCCTTCTGATTCGTATAGATGTAGTTTACTTATTCAAATGCTATACAGTCATTATTTTTTTTAACCAAGGCAATTCTCCTTGAAGAAGGACAAATTAAACCCAATACTTTTTGCCAGCATAATCAAGATATATGTTTACCTTTTCAGAATTACTTTCTCTCTTGCAAGCATGTCTCCTTGTACTTATGAATTGCTGATGATATTACTAATTATTCTTTCATTCAATCTATATTTATTGTGAATCTTGCATGGGAAAGGCACTATTTTAGGTGGTGAGAATACAGAAGAGATGAAATCAAACATGAGTCTCACCCTCAAGTAGCTTTTTGTCTGCTAGAAGAGATAGACAACACACCATTATTCAAATAATAAGCAAAATAACCTCGGCTCATAATAAATTCTCTCAAAAACTGAAAGCAATCATATTATGAGAGTGAGAGGAGTGTGGTAAGATAGCTACTTTAATTAGCATGGTATAAGAAGGCTTTCTGAGTAATGGTTACAGTTGAATGGAAATTTCAAGAACAAAAAAAAAAGAAATTTCAAGAACAAACAAGAAAGAGGCACATGTGATGAGAGCAGGGATGAGCATTCCAGGCAAAAACAACAACAACAAAATGCATTGGTGAGCTCTCTCACTCTGTTTAAGACTCAGAAAAGAGAGCAATACTATGGGAATATAGTGAAACAGGGACTGAGTATTATGTGATGACGATGCAAAAAGGAAGGATGGAGTCCTGTGAGGAATTGGGGTTTCATCTAAGTGATACTGGCAACCTGCAATCGTAATAAGGGAGCTACACGATCTAATTTAGGGGTTTAACTGATCCTTGTAGATTCTGGGTAGAAAATAGATTATAAGAGTGTAAGAATGGGAGCAAGGTGACCAAGCAAGACACTGTCTCAGTAGACCAAGAAGAGATAATCACGGTGTGGACAGAGATGGTGGCAGTGGAGATGGAGAAAAGATAAAGAGATGTGAAGTATCTTTGGGGGATGTAATAAAAAAAAATGCATTGGTAGAGTGACACTAGAAGATGAAGGTGAGGGAGAAATCAAAGAGAATTCCCAGGTCTTAGGTGCTAGGTATCAATGCCATTTATTGAAATGAGGAAGGTTGGGAAAGAAAATTGTTCAGTCCAGGAAAAGTCAAGACTTCTCTCTATTAAATACATTTAGTTTGAAATGACTAGATGCTAATATATACCCAAGTAGACATCTTGAGTAGTCAGTAAGCATTCAGACCTCATGGGAGAAGTCAATACCAGAGATATAAGCATGTAGGCATCATTTAAAATTATAAGACTAGAGGAAGTTACTGAGGGAGAGCAGGCAAATGCAGATAAAAGAGTACAGGATGTTTTACAGTACAGGATGGGTCCTGGGAGGACTCCAATATTTAGAGGACTAAGAAAAAAAGAACTCATTGAAAAAAGACTGAGAATAAGTAACCAGAAAGGTAAGAATCAGTCGGGTCCTACTCCTTGAGGCCGCATGGACTATACAGTCCATGGAATTCTCTAGGCCGGAAGACTGGAGTGGATAGCCGTTCCCTTCTCCAGAGGATCTTTCCAACCCAGGGATGGTCTCCCACATTGCAGGGAGATTCTTTACCAGCTGAGCCACAAGGGAAGCCCAAGAATACTGGAGTGAGTAGCCTATCCCTTCTCCCTTCTCCAGAGAATCTTCCCGACCCAAGAATTGAAATGGGGTCTCCCACATTGCAGGCAGATTCTTTACCAGCTGAGCTATCAGGGAAGCCCAATGCTTAGGAGTAAGAAAAAAGAACTCACTGAATTAAAAAAAAAAAAAAAAAACTGAGAATGAGTAACCAAAAAGGTAAAAAGAACCCCAGGGGAATCTGTTATCAAGGAAACTAAAGAAAGATGTATTTCATGACAAGGGTATCTTTAATGGCATGGAGAAAAATGAGGCCAGATTGAAGAGCATAGAGAGTGAATAGGAGGTGAAAACATGGACAGATAGAGCATAGATAATTTTCAGAGAAATGATGCTTTGCAGGGTGGCAGAGACATCAAGCACTAGAAGGGACTGTGTGGTCACCAGAGGTTTCTGATAATGTGGGATAAGTTGGTGATGTAAAGAGAGAAGAAGTGCAGAGAAAATTAGGTATTTAAGAAGGTAGCAGAGGAGTGCATATATTCAGACACATTTATATGTGTGTGTATACACATATGTATGTGTATATAGCATTATATATTTTTCTTCATGTTAAAAATAAGACGGATATATGTAGAGTTGGGCTTCTATGTTAGGTGATGGGAATGTAAGGAGTATATATCTGATTTCTTCAGTTTCTTTTTCAGGGGCTATCAGGGTCATCACTGAGAATGAGGGATTGTGGAGAGCATGTAGGA